>NC_137784.1:132055996-132248496 GCF_963455305.1 Plecotus auritus
CTGAGCTCAGGGGAAATACCCCACATCTTGGGCCAGGAGGGTCCAAGGCTGCCCCCAGGGGAGGCAGGCCCATCAGCTCCTCCTCAACCTTGAGCTTTGAGGAGGGAAGGCAGAGATGGGCAAGAGGCTGGTGCCAAGGGGTGGGCTGGAGGGGGGTCGTGCCATGTTCTAATGTCCTCAGAAGTCCAGGGGCCGGAAGGTCTTGTCCCCTATGGGGTGTGTGAGCCACAGACAGAGGTCTGGGATGGTCAAGGGACAGGGAACAGGAACCCTGGGGTGACCCTGGCTCTAACAGCAGCCGGGTAAGCTGTCGAAAAACAAGAAAAAGAAGATGAGGCGCAAAAGGAAACAGCAGAAGTGGCTGCTGGAGGAGCGGCTGCGTGACCTGCAGAGGCTGGAGGCCTTGGAGGCAGCGGCCCAAGCTGAGGGTGAGGAGCTGAAGCTGCTGGAGGGACCCGGGGGCTGCCAAGCATGGCCACCAGGTCTTTGGCTCTCATACCACCTCTGCCCATGTCCCCAGACTCTGGCTCAAGACTAGAGGGGGGCAGCGGCTCCACCTCTTCTTCTGGCTGCCACCCTGGGGGGGCCAGGACCGGCCCCTCCCCAGCTTCCTCCTCCCCGGCCCCAGGTGGCAACCGCAGCCTCAGCCCAGGCTCCCAGACTTCAGGCTTCTCCGGCTCCCTTTTCTCGCCGGCCTCGTGCTCCATCCTCTCAGGCTCATCCAATCAGCGGGAGACTGGGGGCCTCCTGTCACCCAGCAGTAAGCCGGGCAGGGCCAGTGGGTAGTGGGCAGGTAGGGTGGGCAGGGCCAGGCCAGCTCAGCCTCTCCCTTCTCTTCCTTCCTCAGCACCATTTGGTGCCTCGAACCTCCTGGTGAACCCCCTGGAACCTCAAAACGCAGACAAGATCAAGATCAAGATCGCAGACCTGGGCAACGCCTGCTGGGTGGTATGAGTATGGCTTGGGAGCAGAGCTGGGTGCCCTACCGTGAGGGTAGAGGGACAGGCCCACTTCTGGGGAGCCCCAACTCAGGCCTGTGGGGCACTTGATCATTTGTTCAGCAAGGGCTCACCCAGCAGCACATTTGACTAGACCCCACGGTCTTCCTGGCACAGCAGACCCAGGGCAGACCCTATAGTCCTGCCCAGGCAGAACTGGGCCCATGGCAAGGGGCGGGAGCCACTGGGAAGGGCTGGCCTCTGCCTCAGATCATCCGGCCAGTTCCTCCTGGGACTTTTGGGAGCCCCAAGGCTCACAGTGAGCCCCACTGAGCTCCTTGGATACGTGGCCCAGAAGAGGTGGGAGATGAGTGAGAGGCTGGTGGGGACAGGCCAGCTGTGGCCCCAGCTCCTCCCCAGGGCTTCCTTTGCCTCCAGCACAAGCACTTCACTGAGGACATACAGACGCGGCAGTACCGGGCCCTGGAGGTGTTGATTGGTGCCGAGTATGGGCCCCCAGCCGACATCTGGAGCACAGCGTGCATGGTAGGCCTGGGCTGTCCCCACCAGGGGCCAGCCTGCTGGCCAGCAGCCTCAACCTCTCCCTCTTCCAGGCCTTTGAGCTAGCCACCGGCGACTACTTGTTCGAGCCTCACTCTGGAGAAGACTATAGTCGTGATGAGGGTAGGGGAGGCATGCCTGGACTTGGCCTCGGGGCCTTCAGGCTTCGTGGCTGCCTCCCAACCTCATCTCTGTCCACAGACCACATCGCCCATATTGTGGAGCTCCTGGGAGACATACCCCCAGCCTTCGCCCTCTCCGGCCGCTACTCCCGGGAGTTCTTCAACCGGAGAGGTGGGGCCCCACAGGCTCAAGCTACCTGGGTCTGGGAGGGGGGAGGGCAGGAACCTTGGGTTCTGAAAGAGGGGAGACAGGCCCCAGAACAAAGGCTATGCTGGCAGAGCCTGACCTGAGTCCCGCGCCCGCCCCAGGAGAGCTGCGGCACATCCACAACCTCAAGCGCTGGGGCCTGTATGAGGTGCTCATGGAGAAGTATGAGTGGCCGCTGGAGCAGGCCACGCAGTTCAGTGCCTTCCTGCTGCCCATGATGGAGTACATCCCCGAAAAGCGGGCCAGTGCAGCCGACTGCCTCCAGCACCCTTGGCTCAACCCCTAGACCCCGCCAGCTCCTGCCCCAACCCTCACCTGTCAGTGCCTTTAGGGAAAGTGAGACAACTCCTGCCTCCCTACTAGAGCTGCCCTCACCTACCCCAAGGGCACAAGCTCTCACAACCCCCCATAGCAGAGCAGACATGCCGGGGACAGGCCCACCTTTGAGAACGTGTTCTGCCCCTGACCCTCCCCGAGGGCCCTGAGTGCGAAGTGTGCGAGTTTCTTTTCTTAATAAAGTGTGAACTGAAGCACCTGCGTTCTGGAGTGACAGAGCACAAGGCCGAGGGCTAGGGCAGAAGCCAGTTTATTCTGGGTCTGCCGTATAAGCCAGCTGGGGTGCTGGGGTGCTGGGGTTGGAAAGGGGACAGCCTAGGCCTCCACAGCCCGGCCGTTGATGATACGGATATGGCGGATGATGTCCTGGATGGCTTGCGACGTAGTGCCCTGGCCCCCAATGTCTGGGGTGTGCATCTGCGGGACAAGGTAGTGGTACCAGCTAAGGCCCAGAGCCTTACCCTACCTGGTACCACCCTCCACTTGGGGGCAGCAGGAAGTGCCAGGTCACTACCCCTAGCCCCTCGGGCATCACACCAGCTCAACCCAAGCTAGAGGAAGGGTTTTGGGGTGGGGGAAGGCAGGAGAGGGGAAAAGGGGAGCCTCACGTTTTCATTGTCCATGGATGCCAAGACTGCCTTGCGGATGGAGGTGGCGTAGGAGTGGAGCCTAAGGAGGGAGAGCAGCCTTCAGTCCTCAGGACCAAAGGGGCCAGTTAGGAGGCTGATGGCCAGACATGGAGAAGCCACTTACTTTAGGTGATCGAGCATCATGCAACTTGCCAGCAGCGTAGCCGTGGGGTTGGCAATATTCTTATTGGCAATACTCTTGCCTGTGTTCCTTGTAGCCTGGAAGAGCCAAGATGACAAAGGGGGTAGCAAATGTGAGAATGTAGGGAGTATGTTTCTATTCGTGTGAAGCATCCAGACAGGCAAATCCATAGAGGCAGAAAGCAGATCAGTGGGTGCCAGGGGCCGGGAGGGGGAATGAGGAATGCCTGCTAATGGGGACAGGGTCTCCTTTTGGGGTGATGGAAATGTTCTGGAACTAGACAGAAGTGATGCACAACACTGTGGGTGTACTTAATAGCCCTGAATTATTTAGTTTTAAATGGTTTCACTATGTTATGTGAATTTTATCTCCATTTAAAAAAAAAAGGAAACCAACAAATGGGTCAATAAAACGTGGTTTATCTATATAATGAACTATTATTGAGCCATGAAAAGGAATGAAATACTGACAGTCTACAACATAGATCAACCTTGAAAACACTATGCTAAAGGAAAGAAACCATTCATAAAAGGCCACATATTGTATGATTCCATTTATAGAAAATGTCTAGAACAGGCAAATCCCTGAGACAGAAATCAGATCAGTGGATGCCAGTGGCAAGGATGGGGGGTTGGAAAGCAACAGCTGACAAGTATGGGGTTTCTTTTTGGGGTGATAAAAATGTTCTGGAATTAGCCCAGCTGGTGTGGCTCAGTGGTTGAGCATCGACCTATGAACCAAGAGGTCCCCAGTTCGATTCCCAGTCAGGGCACATGCCCGGAGTTGCGGGCTCGATCCCCAATGCAGGGCATGGAGGAGGCAGCCAATGGATGTGTGTCTCTCATCAATGTTTCTATCTCTCTCTCCTTCTCCCTTCCTCTCTCTAAAATCAATAAAAACATTTTTTAAAAAATGTTCTGGAATTAGGTAGTGGTGAACTGTGAATGTTCTAAAAACCACTGAATTGTACACTCTCAATGGGTGAAGTGGATGGTACATGAGCTATGACTCAAAAAGGCCAGCTGCTCTGGCACCACCGGCAGTACTCACCGTCTCAAACACAGCGTACACATGGCCATAGTTGGCTCCAGCCACAAGGCCAGGGCCCCCGACCAGCCCTGCGCAGACGTTGTTGACAATGTTCCCGTAGAGATTGGGCATCACCATGACATCGAACTGCTGTGGCCGGGACACCAGCTACAGGGCACGGAGGGGGCAGACAAAAGCTTGAGCATGAGAAGCCCAGGGGGCCTAGAGCAGGTGGCCTCGGAGCCCAGTGGCCAATTACCTGCATGGTGGTGTTGTCCACAATCATATTCTCAAAGGTGATCTGGGGGTAGCGGGCTGCCACCTCCTTGCAGCACTGGAGGAAGAGACCATCGCCCAGTTTCCTGTGGGGGACACAGGACACCAGCTTGGCCACTGCAATGGTCAGCTAGAAGGACGGGGTGTGCAGATGACCACGGAAGGCTGGGTTCTAACATCTAGCCAGTCCCCCTTCTGCAAAATGGGCAGAATCCTACTCCACCTCCCCCAAGTGTGCACTGGGGTGAGGACATAGGCAATAGGGAACAACCCTGGGCATGGCCCCTTAGTAGGTGGCCCCGAGTCCATGAGACCAGGCTGAGCAGGCTGCTCATTTCAGCTGCTTCAGGACAATTGGCAGAATAGGCAGCAGCATGGCAAGGCAAGGGCGGGGAGCATACATAATGTTGGCCTTGTGCACGGCTGTCACTTTCTTGCGCCCAGTCTCATGGGCCAGTTTGAAGGCGTATTCAGCAATGCGCAGGGACTTGGCCTTGGTGATGATCTTCAGGCTCTCCACCACTCCTGCCACACTCTGAGAAGGGGCGGAGAGAAGAGACCCAGGTCCTATCGGATCCTGCTCCTAGCATAAGCTTCACCTTGGGCACAGCCTTCCTTACCGCTGACACTCACTGGGCTCTTCCCCGTGACCCAAGAGGACAAGGGGGCGGCCTGGTTCTCACTCACCTCGTGCTCCAGGCTGCTGTACTCGCCTTCTGTGTTTTCCCGGACAATGAGGATATCTATGTCCCTGTGCCGGGTCACCACTCCTGGCAGGCTCTTACAGTGGATGACGTTGGCATAGAGGTCTAGGCTGGTGCTGGGGGCACAGAGAGAGGCAGCTGGCCAGTGCCACTACTCTCTGCTGGCACAGCCCATACTACCCTTGTGGAGCCCCCACCACATGTACTTGGCTCTCACCGAAGGATGTTGTTGCGGGATTTGTAGGATGGTGGCAGGTTATGGTTTGTTTCAATATTGCCTGCAGGACAGAAACAAGATAGGCAGTCTGAAGAGGGGACCCCCAGGCTCAGTTGTGCCACCATATTCTCCATCCTGACCCAGGGGACACACACCAAAGGCAGCTCCAACCAGAGAAGATGGCTTTCGGCAACAGAAAGACTGTTGGAAGCCGCCCATTGCCTTCACTAGCAGAGAGGTGTGGACAAGGAACCCGGAAGGCTGGTCAACCTTGAAGCTCTGAAAGGTCAGAGCCAACCACCCACTGTTTAGTTGACACAATGGTAGCTGAAGCAACTTCCACCTTTTAGTTTTATGTAAATTCTTGCTGATTGGCTATTATTGGAATTGCCTGCCTAAAGGCTACGGGTGTATCCCATAGTCTTAATAAAAGGGATAGCAAGGCCAGAGCAGGGTGGAGTCCTTCCCCTTGAGTTGGGCTCCCGCCTGGCCCCCAATATTTCCAAATTAATATTTTCTAGTCTCTTTCATTTGTGTGTGTGGCCTCCTCCAGAGCCCAAACCCTGAACCACACGGGACGTGAAAGGGGTTCACTACAAACTGGCGCCTTCGATGTGGGACCTCTGGAGGGGATGATATTTTCGCCTAGAGCGAAGAAAGGAAGAATACACCGAATAGGTGGGGGGAAAAAATACACCGAAAAGGTGGGGAAAAGATCACCATATAGGTGAGGGAAATTCACTGCACACAAAGCCCACGATCAGCTGCAAAAGTCATGATCTGTAAGTAGGGTGGGAACGTCTTTTTCAGCCAAGCTAATGGGGCAGAATTAGGTTATAAAGTAAACTTTATTATGGACTTTTGGTTTGCATGCTTAAGGAATGTGGTTTCTTGTTCAAATTAAAATCTTAATTTGTATTTGGAATCTAAAATCTGTAATAAGAAATGAAACTCTGCTGCTGAAACCATCTCTGGTGCGGAGAAATTCAAAGGTGGCAGGAGAGGGCAGGGCTATCCACTCTCCCGCAATGAGATTACTTAAAGTTTTGTTTAAAAATTATAGAAGAACTCACAAGGAAATGCAAATTTTGGCAAAGATAAGCTTAAGTGCTAGTAATTACTTTGGAAAGTGAAAAAGAAAGAAAAAAATTAAGATCTGTATCTATTAAGCATGAAAAGATACACAGCCAGATCTGTTACTGAAAACTTCCCCCAGAGCAAGCAGGATATGGGGGAAGGGAGACACGTGGCAATCCAATATGGAAGGCCACTCTCCCAGTATGCTAATATAAAGTCTCCTTTCGGGCCATGAAAAAGTCTTCTCGCCTTAAAAATTTAGAAATGTGTCTGGGATATCTGTGCACGTGTAAAGAGAAAAGCTAGTGTAAGACAAAATGTGCGCACACTCCGATTTCGGATATTAGATAAAGTCTTAAGCTGGACTTGACTCTTTACAAGGGCTACAGAAATGAAAAACCCAAGACTGGTTTTCTCCTGAGAAAAATGGTGAATTTGACCAAAAGGAAAGAAATTCAAGCTAGTTCCAGCAATAGGATTCGCATTTCCATAATAAAGAGTGTTTTTTAAAATGCTAATGAAGGGTGTTAAAAGGCTAACGTTAAGGCCTTCAAGAAAATCAGTGAATTGTTTTTGTTACAAAAATTGCCAATGAAAATGCTTTAAAATAATTAGAATTGGATTTGAAACTCAAAATTGTTGAAAAATATATTATAAAGATCAAGTAGCCCAGATAAAGGCTGGCTACGCCCTTTGTTAATGGAGAAAGGGGTGGTCACCCTTCCCCCAGCAGACAGGTAAATCAGCTTCCCCAGCAGCCATCTTTAAAGAATGTGACAATTTTTGCATTTGAATACCTACAAGTTTGCTTCTAAATTTCCCCGGGCAGAGAAAAAACATGGTCAGTTTAAAAAATCAATTGATTAAGCCCTTGTGGAACCTATTTTGCCATCCAGAAATATGAGTTATGGCAGCTTAAAATTTTCGAAGTTTGCTTCCTCATGAGAAAAACCTAGAGGACAGAATTGACTATTGATTGATTATGTCTTATATTTTTGAAATTTATTCTTAGAAATGTAAAGTGTTATTAATCAAGAAATGTTAAATATTTGACTTGCCAGCTCTAGAAGTTTAAAGTTCAAATTGATTTGGGAAAAAATGTAATTGTGGTAACTAAATGACTAAAGTATAAAAATTTAAAATGTGTTTTCTCTGATAATTAGGAATTCAAAATATGTTACTTATTGGTCTAATTAAATAAGAAGGATTAATTCTGTGATCCCAACCAAATTTTGAATATAAAGACCAGTTTAAAATTTAATTGATAACTTAAGGTAATTATAAAAAGTAATATAATCTTTAAATCATATATAGATATTTGTTTGGTATTTTTTCCATGTTAAAATTTCAAGGCTTTAACCGAGAGATGATTCTTGGAGAGCTCCAAGGGCCCGGAGTAATTCAAGAAGTTATTCTCTCTTCTTAAAGGAAATATTTTTAAATTTAACTGATCTAATATACTTGAAATCGAATGAAAAGCTTTATCAAATAAAAACTAATAACTATATTTTACATGTAAATGTTATGAAAGTTTTGGCCTCTAAGGAGGGCAAAATGTTTCTTAAAATCCAACAGCAGAAAGTTAAAATAACAAAAAGCCCATAGCCACCTGCATTTTTAATTAGGCTGAAGGTGGGGCCGCTTTTGTGCCTTGTGAATCAGACGTAAACATTTACTAAGTTTGCTTTGCTTTTTTAATTAAAGATACCTACTTAAATTATAAACGATTAAATTCTAATAAAGCCACCAAAAACAGCTAGTGAGATTTCTGTTTGTCTGCAGTGTAGTTTTGGCTTTAACAGTTTATACAGTCACCATGAGGACTGCCTGCCTTGGCCACATGGCTTGCCGCTCCCCTGGGGGCCACCATCTTGAAACAGCAAAGGCCAACCCCTCCCTTTGAATAAGCGAATGTCTTTGTAAGCAATTTAATTAAGTCTTTTAAGATAGTTACTGAGACCTCCCATGATCCCTCTGTATATGCAAATTAGCCAAAGGGGATACTCTTTAAAAATAAAATTCTAGCTTAATAAAAAGGAGAAAATTAAAAATTTTGAAATCTCTTTCACTAATATTTACAGGGTAAATTAAGATTGTTGTTGAAGTATTAAATCTGACAGTAAAATAGTAGTCGTTTACTGTAATGAGATTTCTTGTGACATGGCTATTAAAAGTCAATAAATTTGGCCTCATAAGCTGAAGTAATTTGTGTTTCTGCCTCCCTGATAACGTTTATGCTAGTTATTTAAAAACTAATTTAAGAAGTCTAATTAATATCACTTATTGTCCATAACCTAGGACAAGTGAAGTTAAAAAATAAACCTTATTTCAGATTAATTTGAATTGGCTAATTGAAATAAGTAAATATTCATAAAAACTTAATTGTACTGGACAAAAAACTGTTCCTGAAGTATTAACTAAAATTTTTATTGATGGTTCATCTCATAGTAAAATTGCTTAACATGCAATGAATCCAAAGCAGTCATATTTCTATGCAAAAAATTAAAATTAAAAGTTATCAAGACTGCATTATAAAGTTTCCAAAAGCCTCCTAATAATTAAATAAAAAGGGGGGGATAGTAGAGTAATATCCTGTGAGAAATAATATTCTGTAAGTAAATTACATCAAGAAATTTTTACCGTGAAAATTAATTTTCACATTGTGTCAAAATAAGCCAAAGGAAAATCATTTGGGCAAAAATGAAAAAGGATCCCAAGTCTAATTTATAGAAAAGATTCCTTTATTAACCTTTGGTCGAGAATATGTTTGTATATTTCCAGAAAACAACTCCAAGACCACGTGGATTCCTGCAACAATGGATCCCGGAGAGTAGCTAACAGGATTACTCCAGCCATGAAGACAAGAGGAGAAACAGTCCAGAGATGGAAGATGGTGAAGACACCTTGCTATGCTAGCAGTCAGCAGCTGTGCGTCACTGCAGGTTGCCCAGGACCAAACCAGAGAAAGTCGGACCTGCATTGCCACCATTCGCCCACCATCCAGAACTGAAATATCATTGCTGACATGTACACATAAGGAACAGTTGGACATTGAAATTGGGACTCAAAGAACTGTTGGCCCAGAAAGAAACTTACTACAGACAGATTCATTTGACTCTCAGCATAACCACTATTGCTTATCTCATTTTTGTTCTTAAATGTTTATTTCGAGTCTGCAGATGCAAGAATTTTTAAGGAAAAAAAATGGGGGAGATGTTGGAAGCCGCCCATTGCCTTCACTAGCAAAGAGGTGTGGACAAGGAACCCAGAAGGCTGGTCAACCTTGAAGCTCTGAAAGGTCAGAGCCAACCACCCACTGTTTAGTTGACACAATGGTAGCTGAAGCAACTTCCACTTCTAGTTTTATGTAAATTCTTGCTGATTGGCTATTATTGGAATTGCCTGCCTAAAGGCTATGGGTGTATCCCATAGTCTTTTTTTTTTTTTAAATATATTTTATTGATATTTTTACAGAAAGGAAGGGAGAGGGATAGAGAGCTAGAAACATCGATGAGAGAGAAACATTGATCAGCTGCCTCCTGCACACCTCCCACTGGGGATGTGCCCGCAACCAAGGTACATGCCCTTGACCGGAATCGAACCCAGGACCCCCCAGTCCGCAGGCCGACGCTCTATCCACTGAGCCAAACCGGTTTCGGCGTATCCCATAGTCTTAATAAAAGGGATAGCAAGGCCAGAGCGGGGTGAAGTCCTTCCCCTTGAGTTGGGCTCCCGCCTGGCCCCCAATATTTCCAAATTAATATTTTCTAGTCTCTTTCATTTGTGTGTGTGGCCTCCTCCAGAGCCCGAACCCTGAACCACACGGGACGTGAAAGGGGTTCACTACAAAAGACTTCACAGAAAACTAGAGTGTAACTGCCTACATGAGCCCCATGAGGGCAGAAGGGAGTGTGTGTGTTCACTTGGCTGATGGGTTCTGCGGACCTAGAGGAGCACCCGGCCCATACCAGACACTCAATAAGTACTTACTGAGTGAATAAACGAACAAGGCTTGGCAGCTAACCAGGTCTTTCCAGACCCTAAGAGGAAAATGGCAAGACCAGGGTCTGGCTGGATAGAAAGTGACCACTACTGCTTACTAACAGGCTAGTGGGCCAGGCTGGTGCCAGCGAGGTGACCTTGGCCAAGGTTACTGCTGGGCCCTGCATCAAGGTGCCACAGAAGCCCACCTCCAGGGCAGGAAGGAGCTGTCTGAAAAAGACCATGGCTTGGCCGTGGCTGAACTGAGGGCACCCAGAGCAGCGGGGGCAGCAGACATTGGGAAAAGGCAGTCAGGGTGCCAAGTAGAAGAGGCCTTTCTCAGGGCCCACGAGGGCCACCGGCCCCTCTGAGTCATGCTCTGCCTGTACTGCCTTCACCCAGAGTGCCTCGGGCACCCTGTGGCTGGCATGTTAGCCCCTCCATTTGACTGCCATGGCCTTGGCCTCTACTCCGGTTCACCTTTGCTCATACACTCCTCACACCAAGCAGTGATGGATTAAGAATCTGGACCAAACCAAGGCAAACTCAGGAGGGCTAGAATTCGTGTCTGTAACATCCATAGCTGTGCCAGCTGGAGCCAAGGTGGCAGGCAGAGGTTGAGAAATGCATCTCTGTGACATTTGGTTTGTAAAGACAGACTCTGAGGGTCAAATCTGACAAGAGAGAGGGTTGCCTCAAGAGGGAAGACGTCAGCCCAGCCGGTGTGGTTCAGTGACATTTGGTTTGTAAAGACAGACTCTGAGGGTCAAATCTGACAAGAGAGAGGGTTGCCTCAAGAGGGAAGAAGTCAGCCCAGCCGGTGTGGTTCAGTGATTGAGCGTCAACCCAAGAACCAAGAGGTCCCCGGTTTGATTCCTGGTCAGGGTGCATGCCCAGTTCATGGGCATGATCCCCAGTAGGGGGTGTGCAAGGAGGCAGCTGATTGATGATGTTTCTCTCTCATCATTGATGTTTCTATCTCTCTATCCCTCTCCCTTCCCCTCTCTCTCAAAATCAATGAAAACGTATTTTTTAAAAAAGAGGGAAGAAGTGGGTGGGAGGCAGCCCATCACCTGCACAAACTAGAGCCACTAATATCTCAGAATTGTGGCACAGACAGGCCCCCAGAAACTTGCGTCCACTCTCCAAGCACAACGGTCCCCTCTAGCCAGAAAAGCCCGAAAGTCAGAGCTATGGGGCCCCAGGGACAAGTATCAGCTCAGAGGTGAAATAATAACGCACAGCACCCCACCCTGGCCCCCAAGCTCACCCTTCAGGGCCACACGGTTCCGGCGGATGGCCATGACAGCGTTGCGGATGTCCTCTTCGTCAGCATTGGAGCTCACGTGCACTTCTTCAAAGTCCACTGGCACACACGCGTGCCTGGGGCAAAACAGGGTCAGGGCAGCTGGCCTGGGCCTCTCCACACCTCTTCTAAGAAGTCTGCCTGGACCCCTGGCTGCAGAGGCCTCTCGCCTGCTGCCGCCCACCCTGACCTGGCTCTGGCTGACAGGAGACTGGGTCCACCAGCCACAACTGATGGGGACTTGCTTGAACTCCACAACACAGCAGAAATGGTGCTACCTTCCCCAGCCCAGACCGGCCTGGTGGGATCGCCAGCACCGGATGAAAGGCCTGGGCTTACAGCTCTCCTGCCACTGGTGCACTGAGTGCTTGGGCAAAGTCCCAGCCAGTAGGGCTTCTGGGCTTACAGCCCCACTGACACAATGTTGTCAGAGAACCTCCAGGCTGAGCCTGGAGCACAACCTTCGCTAAGGGAACACGTCACGGGGAGGGGCCTGGGGGCTCCATACCTGAACACAGACTTGACGTGCAACATGAGCTCCGGCCCAATGCCATCCCCTGGGATCATGGTCACTGTGTGCCGCCCGCCATACTTAGCAGATGGAGGCTAGATGAAGAGGGAGGATGAAGTCAGGCCCTTAGTTCCCTTCCTCCTACCAGCACTGACCTGGTGGGCCAGTCAATCGTAAGGGGCCAGCTTGGCATACCTTAGCGCTGCACCCCACCCCATCCCAGACAGGGCTGCTCACAGGGACTCCTGGGTCAGGAGGAAGCAGAAGGAGTCCCTGCCCCCACCTGGACTTTGGTCAACCCCAAAGCAACTAAAAGCCCCAAATCTAATAGGCAGATGATAAGAATACTCACAATTGTTTGTTGCTAGAGGGGAGATAGAAGGAAGAAGACTCAGATTAGCCAAGGTTGGAGAACAAGGCTCTGTCTTTTCCCTGGGGATGCTGTCTAACTAGCACAGCACAGGTAAGGAGGAGGGTGGGTGACCTCTGGAGACCATGCCTCAGAGGGAAGGACAGAGGGAGCAAAGAGGCACAACACACACAGGAGCACATGCACACATCTACACATACACACACACAGGTGCACACACACATGAACACACATCTACATACGTGCAAACATGCACATGCATACACACCGAGGCAAGTACTTACTGAGATGCTCCTCCGGGGGGCCTCGTTGGCACCCAGAACCTGGCAAAGAGAAACTAGATGCTAGTGGTGTTGTCCAGCCCAGAAAGTCAGTTTGGCACAGGAGAGCGACTTAACCCACGAACACTGTCCGGTGAACAACAGCACACAGCACATGCCCAGACAAATGGCTCCAGAGCCATTTCCCAGGGACCAGCCTGCTGAAGCACCAGGGAGGGTGGTCCTAATCCTTTATGCCTCCTTCAGCTGCATGGTCAATTTTTCTTTTTTTGTTGTTGTTCATCCTCACCCGAGGGTATTTTTCCATTGATTTTTAGAGAGAGTGGAAGGGAGGGGGAGAGACAGAGAGAGAGAGAGAAACATCAATGTGAGAGAGACACATTGATTGGTTGCCTCCTGCACATGCCCCGGCCAGGGCCGGGATGGAGCCTACAACCAAGATAAGTGCCCTTGACTGGGAATCGAACCCACTACCCTTCAGTCTGCAGGAGACGCTCTATCCACTGAGCCAAACCAGCTAGGGCTGCATGGTCAGTTTTGAAAAAAAAATCTGTCTCCTTCCCCCTCTTAGGTTGTTTCTGATTCCTTTTTGGACAATTATTACTGCTCAGTGATGTCTGTAACATGGAAAAGCTGGCACACTAAACATGGTACAATAGGAAATCACTATAACAAAACGGAGGGCTACCACAATGATCATTTGATCTTTATCCCTTATTTATTTTTTTAAATATATTTTATTGATATTTTACAGAGAGGAAGGGAGAGGGATAGAGAGTTAGAAACATCGATGAGAGAGAAACATCAATCAGCTGCCTCCTGCACACCTCCCACTGGGGATGTGCCCGCAACCAAGGTACATGCCCTTGACCGGAATCGAACCCGGGACCCTTCAGTACGCAGGCCGACGCTCTATCCACTGAGCCAAACCGGTTTCCGCAGATCTTTTTTTTTTTTTTTAAATATATTTTATTGCTTTTTTACAGAGAGGAAGGGAGAGGGATAGAGAGTTAGAAACATCAATGAGAGAGAAACATCGATCAGCTGCCTCCTGCACGCCCCCTACTGGGGATGTGCCCGCAATCAAGTTACGTGCCCTTGACCGGAATCGAACCTGGGACCTTTCAGTCCGCAGGCCAACGCTCTATCCACTGAGCCAAACCGGTTTCCGCAGATCTTTATCCCTTATTACAAAAGTAGAACACGGAAAAAATCTAGAACGTAGAGATATGGAGATCAGAAGAAAAAGACAGCTCCCTTGCCCTAGCTGGTTTGGCTCAGTGGATAGAGCGTCGGCCTGGGGACTGAAGGGTCCCGGGTTCGATTCCGGTCAAGGGCATGTACCTTGGTTGCGGGCGCATCCCCAGTAGGGGGCGTGCAGGAGGCAGCTGATCGATGCTTCTCTCTCATCGATGTTTCCATCTCTCTATCCCTCTCCCTTCCTCTCTGTAAAAAATCAATAAAATATATTTAAAAAAAAAAAAAAAAAGACAGCTCCCAGCACCCCCTCCAGAGACAAGCACTGCCGGGAATTGCCCTCCAGAATCAGAAATCCAAATTCAACCATATTTATATGTGTGGGGGGGTTTTTAAATTTTCATCCAAGGATATTTTTTCCATTGATTTTTTAGAGAGAGTGGAAGGGACAGGGAGAGCAGAGAGAGAAACATCAATGTGAGAGAGACTCATCGATTGGTTGCTTCTTGTATGTGCTCTGACCAGGGCTGGGATCGAACCTGCAATCGAGGTACGTGCCCTTGACTGGAATTGAACCTGCAACCCTTCAGTCTGCAGGCCGATGCTCTAACCACTGAGCAAAACCAGGTAGGGCTCAGCCATTTATAGAAGAATAACAGACACCAATCTTTTGGAAGGCTTTCATAAGGGATTGCAAAACTGCTTCACGGCTTACATGGATGGCAAATGTCCCCAACTCTGACTCAGAGGAGCCATGTTTGGCCACATCAGTGCCATGCTTGACAGCTCCAGAGCAAAAGCCACCAAGCCAAATAGGACAGGTGCTGAGCTGTGACCAATCTGGAGTCCCCACATTGACCTGGAGGAAGAAACCCTCATCCAAGGTCCCCCTGCAGGGTGGCCACAGGCCCGCACACTTTCCTCCCTGCTGTGCCCCACCTGGGAACACACCCAGACGTCCCTCAATCCAAAGAGGCAGGGGCGGAGCCAAGGTCCTCCTTGTCACTTGGGGATGCCCTGCCACTTGCCTGGGGAGCAGCAGCAGAGCATTCCAGTCAACAGCAGAATCACCATGGCCATTTCTCAAAGAGCCGTGCCTTCCTGCTAGAAATCTAGAAAGCTCAAGGAGAGGCTGACCATCCCCACCCGAGTCTCCTAGCCAGTACTCACAAGGCACCCACATGCACGAGCTCTGAAAGCAAGGGTGTGCCACTCACCCACCCAAGCCAGGGGCTAAGTGGGGGGGGGGTGTGACTGCTAGGACAAGATGCTCTGGGGGTATCTGCTGATTCATGTGGCCCCTGGATCTGTAGCCACAGACACACTCAGAGCATTTCTGTTTTCCTTCCAGTACCTGTCAGTATTTGGATTCATCTTGTTTTATAGGCTCTCATACAACCTTGTGAAAGGACACTTAAATTGCTCTTCCTCCAGGAAGCCTTTTCTAATGACCTGAGGGTGTTGAGCTATTGGTACCCACCCCCACCCTGGGCCTCCCAAAGCCCTACCTCAATTCCTCCCCCTCCAAGCACAACCTTCTAGAAGGCTGTCTCTGCCTTGCTCCTTCCCCAACGCCTAAGTCCCTGAAAGTGGAGGCCAAGTCTGTCCTGTCCCCTACTGTCACTCCAAGACCCAGCAGAATGCCTTGCCCAGAGCTAGGACACAGAAACATTTCCTGAATGAATGAGCACATCAGAAAATGAAGGAAGAGATGGAGGGCTCTGGGGGCTAGGGAGACCTCAGTTCAAATCCACATCCACTACTCTTGGCAGCAAACACCTTAACCTTGTTCAGTGGTCAAGGCTGGTGTCCAATGGGGGGGATGCTGGGCTGACCCCTGCAGTCCTGACAGTAATTCCTCCTGGCCTTCAATCCTCTGAAGTCCACTGGACAGGTAACTCAGGTGTGGTGGTGAGCCAGCCCTTGCACCAGGCCTGGCTCTGCTTCTGTGCAACTCCCCACCCCCACCTTGATCACATCACCTTCAGGGTTGAACCTCTTCCTCACCTGGTCCCTATGCTAGATGTTCCTTTTGCTTTGGCCAAAGACTCAGGGGGCTCTCAGGATAGAGACTTCCCTAACCTTGCTCTGACAGATGCAGGCACCTTCCTTCAGGGTTAAGGAGGTTCTGCCTCACATCCAGGTCCAGTGAAGCTACCCATCAAAGGAGCTTGGTTTACAGCAGGATGGGATATACGCACAGGCTTCCTGCTCATTCCTCGAGTGGGGGGGGGGGGGCGGGTGGACTGTCAGCCCTCGTTCATTTTTTAAAAACATATATTTTTTATTGATTTTAGAGAGGAAGCGAGAAAGAGAAACATCAATGATGAGAGAGAATCATTGATCGGCTGCCTCCTGCACGCCCCACACTGGTGATCGAGCCCGAAACCTGGGCATGTGCCCTGATGAGGAATCGAACCGTGACCTCCTGGTTCATAGGTCAACACTCAACCACTGAGCCACGCCGGGCTAGACTCAGCCTTCGTTCTTTAATGGTGCTATGAAAAGAAAGGAGTCCAGGGTGATATGTATTCCCACTAAAGGGCCCCCACACTCCACAGCTTACTGAGGCTTCTCTCTTCAACATGTTGGATTAAGTGTCAATGGTGGCTACATGTTTTCCCACAGGGTCCCATTAGTGGGAGCAAAACTCTGGGGTTAATTTCTAAAGGCTTCCATACCCAGGACAACCAGTCTCAGGGCAATGCACTACCCGGATTGTTCACAGCCCCCCATGCCCACCCCACATGGACACAAGCACACACACACAAAGGAGGTCAGGGAGGAGACAAATGTCTTCACCAAAACCCTGTGGGAGCCTAGCTGCCAGAATCGTCAGGGCCTCTGGAAAGTCTCTCAGGTGGGAGGAGTCAGCTTTTTAAACATAATTTCATCAAGGGTGTGCTGTTACAGGGCCGTGTTCCCGAGGGGCCAGAGAGGGAAAGCATGACAGGGGATGTGTCCACAAGGAGTGTCAGCAAAGTCGCAGGGTTCTGGAAGGTCAAAGTTGGCTGGATCCTTTGAGACAGAGGCGAAATTAAAGCCCAGATAGAGGAGGGGCCTGGCCTAAGGCCACACAGTGGGTCAGTGGGGTAGCCAGGCCTAGAGATCATAACTTTTGTCCTCCAGGCCAGTCCTGGCTCGCTGATGCTTCACGCAGGGATTAAATTATCCTCATTTACGTGTGTAAAGAGAGAGGAGTCAGACCAGAATCCTAAACGAAGGATTCCATTAGCAAAGCCCCAGAGGCCTCCCACCCGGCCAGC
Source organism: Plecotus auritus (assembly GCF_963455305.1). Classification (NCBI taxonomy): domain Eukaryota; kingdom Metazoa; phylum Chordata; class Mammalia; order Chiroptera; family Vespertilionidae; genus Plecotus; species Plecotus auritus. The sequence goes on from NC_137784.1 coordinate 132,073,148, forward strand.
CTCACAAACCCTAGCTCCTCCCTATTCCAAGCACCTGCGGTGGGGAGAACTGGGGCTATAAGAATGTCATGAGGAGGGTTGGGGGTCCTGGCAAATACATTTCTCCATCTCCACTGGAACATGTGGCAAAATAGTCCACAAGAAGAGAAACCCGAGGAACGTTGGCAGGTAACGGGATTCCCAAGGCAGCAACAACAAGGCAGGCCAAGATACGTGACTGCCTCATGAGGGGTCCCACAAAGACACTAGGGAGGTGATACTCGGGCCAAGGCCCACTCTTCCCACCAGTCTGGAGCACCCCCACCACAAGATGCAGAAACCAGGGGAAGCCGGACCAACATCACTGACAACGGAGGCGGCCAATCAACTCCGGCGCGCAGCCCTCTCCCCGCCTCCAGATCCAGTCCCACCGAGGGGCAAGCACCCCCAGCGAGCGCTGCGACTGTCCCTGCCGCCCGCTTCCCCCTCTCACCTCCCAAGGACGGCAGAGGAGGGCTGGCCTGAGCACTGCCTTCGCAGGGCCGCCAACAGCCATTGCCACCTTCAGCGCCATGACGGAAAGTGAGAGCAACAGCACGCCCCTACAGGCAGACACCGCTCTCACGAGAGTTCGGAGGGTTGCAAATCCGCGGAGTGGGCGTGCCCTTATAGTGCGCATGCGCTCGACTTGCCGGTTCCCACGCCCTTTTCCGGTGCCGAGAGCGCAGCCGCCGCCGCCGCCATCTTTGGGGGGCACCCAGCTGGGCCACAGGTCCAGTGAGGGGACACGTCAGTGCCGCCAGCAACGTCACAGGCCCGCCCGGCCTGCCGGCGTCTGATTGGCTGCCGCGTCCTCTTACGTGTCGCGCTTCCTTGTCTGCCCCTCGTGCTCAGTGGAGTCGCTCTCTTTTTACCTCGGCATAGAAGAGGCGATGGTGGCGCTGGCATCTCTCGGCGCCCTGGCGCTCCTCCTGCTGTCGGGCCTCTCCTGCTGCTCAGGTAGCGGCATGGCAGAAGCTCGTTTCTGGCGAGCTTCTCTTCCACTACTGGTGGTGCGTGGCTGGGAGGAGGGGTGCGGGGGAAGCGGGGTACTGGGCCTTCTTCCTCTGAGAGGCAGGTCGCCTCGGGGTGCGACGACCAAGGCCACCAAGCGCTCCTGCACCACACATGTTTACCCAGCAGCCAGGCTGCCGGAAGAAACAAACAAATCTTTCTCCTTTCTGCTTCTGCGAGGAAGAGTTTCAGAGGCTCTCCCGTGCACCCGGCCCCATCTCCAGCAGGGAAAGTGACACACGTCTCTGCTCCCTCTCCCAGAGTTCCTGGTCTCAGAGGAGGGTCGTACAGGAGCAAAGCTCTACAGCGCAGGGTGATCAGGGGGAGAAAATGGGCTGGAGAAGAGGAGCCACCTGACTGGGCGCGGTGGGGCCAGGCCTCCCCAGGAAGGGAGCTCTTAAGTGAAGAGGGAGAAGGGACCGACCAGGCAGAGTGGCCATGAGCATGGGCGAGTTAGATCTGAGCTGAAGAGGTTAAGGTAAGCGGGAGGTTGGGTGTCAGGCCAGACTGTTGACTTGAGTTTTTACCCTGAGGCCCTGATGTAACTTTTAAAGTAAAGGGCTTTTCAGCAGAGCAGAACCACAGTCAGATCAATTGGCGTTCTTGAGAGATTACACCTAGTGGCAGGGTTGAGCTCAGTCTGGAGTCCGGAAGTGTGCTGAGGAGGATGTCCTTGCAGGAGCCAGAGCCTCCTGGGGGCTGGACTGGGGAGGGGTCGCTTTCTGTGCATTCACTTTACCTGCCCTACTTCAGACCAGCGCCCATGGTGTCTGCACCAGCCTAACTGGCCTCCTGCCTGCACCCTTCTCACTTATCTCTCAGGAATTCCCCATGTTGTAGAGACAGAGAGGTCTGGAAAGGACATACCTGGTTGTAAAACGTTTTGGTGCCAAACTTAGCAGGGCACAGAAGGATCTTCGGGATGTGGCTCCTAAGAACTGCCCCACCAGTGTTCCCAGGCATCTTCCCGATGTCCAGACCCAAAATCTTCCCTGATTGCCTCAACCTAAGGCAGGGACACCACATTCAGAGAGCAGTTGGCTGAGAACTTTACCACTGGTAGCATTTACTTGGCGCCCTTTGACTTCGGTGGCACCCTTCTCTAGCTTCTAGCAGTGCGGAGATGGCTAAGGCAGCATTCTTCTCAGGGCAGCCCTGTTCAAGGGGACCAGTTGTACATCTGGATCCAGAACCTCTCCCATTTCCTTCCCTCGGGAAACATTGGGGCTACTGTTGGTCTTCTGTCAACAGTAGCTGGAGGCAGAGACCCCTCCGTCTCGAAAGCCCACGTGCTTTGCCAGCAGCACCACATTTGGTGTCCGTGGAGGACACTTTGAATAAACTGCCCAGGGTTCTTCATGGCTCTGAACTGAGGTCAGCTTAGCCCCCTGGGCTTCTAGAGTGCTACAGGCCAAAGGCAGGCTATAGCCCCAAACCTTTGCATGGCTTCCCTATCCGTAGGTCTACGGACAGATACGAGTTGTGCAGTGAATCCATCCAGCCCCCTCCCCCCACTCACCTGCTCTTTTGCCCTTCCATTGAGGTTCCACCTGTACAAAGCCTTCCCATTCCCCACCCCCCTTGCCATTGCACTTCTAACTTATTTATATCTGTTTCCCATATCCTACCTGGCAGGGTCCAAAGGGTTCCATGTGTCCTTAGCTGATGAGGTGTGATACTTGGGGTCAGGGTGGTCCCTCTGTCCTCCAGCCCAGCATGCACAAGCTAGGCCTTACCCAGGCATTCTCTGCCTTCTCCCCACAGCAGAGGCCTGCATGGAGCCCCAAATCACCCCTTCCTACTACACAACTTCTGATGCCGTCATTTCCACTGAGACTGTCTTCATTGTGGAGATTTCCTTGACATGCAAGAACAGGGTCCAGGTAAGGGAGGGGGGTTCAGCCAGGAGGGTACTGGGGTGAGTAACGGGTAGTGAGCCTGGGACCTTGGGCATTAGCTACTCAACTAGCAGACCCAGGGACCCATGTGGATTTCAATTCACTAAGATCAAATTCTAGCAGGTGTTCAAAGAACATTCTCCTAAGCTGCCTCGTTTTGCCTAGGTGCAGTAATGTAGGTAGACACTTCGTTGTGTCTTAAGAGAATGTACATGGCCCAGCCAGTGTGCCTCAGTGGTTGAGCATCAACCCATGAACCAGGAGTTCACGGTCAGGGCACATGCCCGATTTTCGGGCTCAATCCCCAGTCTGGGGCGTGCAGGAGGCAGCTGATCAATAATTCTCTCTCATCACTGATGTTTCTCTCTCTCTCCCTCTCCCTTCCTCTCTCTGAAACCAATAAAAACATTAAAAACAAAGAATGTATGTGGAAGTGAGAAACAGCCAGGGGTCAGTCCCCAGGCTCCTGCATCCCTTTTCTGGTTGCTCTTTGCCAAGGTATATGTCCATGTGGGTATTACATAATTTTAAGACTGAACAGACCTGGCTTCGGCCCCTGACCTTAACCAGCATCCCAAAGGCCCGAAGAAGGAAGTTGGGCCTTTTTGGGTACAACATTTCTTGGACAGCTCATTGGATACCCCTTGGCCCCAGCATCCCCTTACAGGCTCAGAAATAATAAGGACATGTCAATCATCCCATGCTGATCACAGTTAACAGGCTTGCTGTGGGTTAGGGGGGCCAGGCCAAAAAAGGAATGTACCCTCCCCCCAGAATTGAGGAACCAGAGAAGTAGTGACAGTATCTGTGGGTGTTGGCTTCCTGGCAAGGCTCTGGGTTGTGCCAGGGCTACCTCCATGTTTCTCACATGGTATCCCCTGCCACAGGTGGGCAGCACAGTGGGGCCTCTGCCCTGCCAACAGCCATTTAGGGGAGAAAATGACTCGCCCCTTTGTCTTCTCCCCAGAACATGGCTCTTTATGCTGACGTCAGTGGAAAACAATTTCCTGTCACCCGGGGCCAGGACGTGGGACGTTATCAGGTAAGGGATACTTTGGTTGTCATCTTGGGGGGAGGCCACCCGCTCTCGGGTGTGACTGGAAGCCCTAGAGGTGGCCTGGTCAAGCAGGGTCAGAGTTCTTTGTCTTGGGCCGCTGGCAGTGGTGCTGTGTTAGCACTGGCAGCGGGACCCTGATGTGTTCATTGTGCCTACCCTGTGCCAAACACCCAACCCAGGTGTCCTGGAGCCTAGATCACAAAAATGCCCACGCAGGTACCTATGAGGTCAGATTCTTCGATGAGGAGTCCTACAGCCTGCTGAGGAAGGTGAGTGCCACCTGTGGCTCCTCCCCGGCCTGCAGGAGGGAGGGCACACCCTGTCTCCACAGCCCCTCCACCCTCCAGCCCCTCTTCCAGGAGCTCTGGGCCACTAGGGGCCTTGCTTACAGGGAGCAGGATGGCTGGGTGGGTGCCTTCCCATACACCTGTCCCGCCTGTGCTTGGACCCTGTGTTTTTCTCTTACCCATCTCTCTCCTCCCCTCTTCCCTGACTCAAGCCAGTGCTCTCTTCTCTCATATCCCACCCCATCCCACCCGGCAGCACCCCTAACCCCAGCACCTCCCTTGCAGGCTCAGAGAAACAACGAAGACATTTCTATCATTGCACCCCTGTTCACAGTCAGCGTAGACCATCGGGTGAGTGGGCTGAAGAGGCTGGCCTGGGCTTGGGAAACAGCAAGCACACAGCAAGCCTCATACTTTCGGGGGGAGGGGGGGCAGGGGTTGGGCCACTCGCCCATCCCTCTCCTGAGCTTGCTTTGCTCTCCTTTCTTGCAGGGCACTTGGAACGGGCCCTGGGTTTCCACCGAGGTATTGGCCGCAGTCATCGGAATAGTGATCTACTACCTGGCCTTCAATGCCAAGAGCCACATCCAGGCCTGAGGGCAGTGCCCCCAGCCCCCCTTGCTTCTTTCAATAAACAGTTAGAGGCCCCTCACTTGCGTCGCTGCACCTTGCCTTCCACACAGGTCAGGGCTGGGCAGCCAGCATCCCCTGGTCCACACGACAATGCAGCGCTGAGCGGGGACTGGGCTGAAACTCCCGTCTCGTGGGTTTGCTTTGCTCTTTGGTATTGCAGGCTTGCCTTCCCCAGCCCCCAGCTACGCCTTCCCTGCCTGGTGCCCCAGTGACTAGCATCTAGCTGCTGTCTCCTGGTTGCCTGCATGGGTTTGCCCCTCCTCCCAGCACATGTGTTCTGGCAGAGGACTGCCTTGTTCTCTCCTGCCCCTCAGTCCCTCCGGCCTGCCCAGGGTAGGGCCTCTGACCTCCTACCATTGGGACAGCAACTGCCTGGCTTCCCCCAAACCCAGCAGTGAGCAACACATGTAGACAGCCCTACACGGCCTGCAATGGTTCCTGTGTTTGCAGCCCTGGGCATGAGCCACACACTGAAGTACGCTCCGTGCTTACATTGTGAGTGGCCATTGCACTGATACACTTGAAGCCAATCAACCTGGCAGCAGTCTGGAGTGTAATCATTCTAAGTGCTACACCCCACCTTCTCCATGTTGCCTCTCAATGTGCTCCCACTTCATGGTGTCGGGTGGGACACACAGAAGGCACAGAAAGAACCAATGGCCTGGACCCCTACTTCTGAGGAGCCATTGCCAGCTCTTCCAGTTTGGCCTTGCACTTACTGCTCCCCTGAACACCCAGTGCCACTGGACACCAGGCACACATGCCTGTGCCTACATCATGCTCCAGGTCAACCTTCAGCCCTCCTGCCCAGCCAGGGAGTTTCACTGGTGTCACCCATGGCTGCAGAAGTGCCCAGAGCCCTGGGGTCCAAAAGGGCTAGATGGCAAGTCCTAGGGTATCCTTCCCACCGTACATGTCCCAAGTCAGTTTGCTCAGCTCTGATGTGACTGCCTCCTATGGGGTCTTGGTGAGGGGTCATTGAGCCCATCTGGCAAACCCTTGGCACCCTGGTGCTTGATCACCATTGCCTGTTCCAGGAAAGAAATTGCAACAGTACCAGCCTCCAGAGAGGCTGCACTCGCAAAGGAAGGTAGGCCCCAAACCTCCCTGCGGCGGGGGGCAGGGGCTCAGTGCCTGGGCTCTGTCCTCCATAGCAGTAGGAAGGGCTGGGAGCATGGAGAGCAAATGGCTTGTGACCTGGAACTGCCTGGGGACCTCCAGACTACAGGACACCAGCCTCTCCCTACTCGGGATGGGAGTGACTGGAAGGAATGGGGAGGCTCTCAAGAAGAGCTGGGTCCTCCCAAAAGCAGTACAGCTGAGTCCCTTGAGGGCCAAGCCAGGCTAGGGTTGCTGGCTGCTAGGGTTTCTGGATTCCATAGAAAGACCAGCAGAGGGAGCTTAAGGGGCACCTACTGGAGGTGGTGGGTGCTGGCAAGGCAGGCAAGGTAGACAGTGGCAGCTGTGTGCCACCCAGGGGCACTTTTTGATCCTGGCTCCACTACCCTGCCTGATGGCAATAGGACCCAGATGTGAAGTCGCTGTTCCAAGGTGTCAGAAGCCAAGGGCTGCCAACCCTCCTGGCACCACCTCCAAGAATCAGTGAGAGCTGAGCCACAGCGCTGGCTTTCAGGGACTCCAGGTGCCAGGCCTGTCTTGGCCCACATCCCCTGAGTACTAGGCCTCCACGCAAATCCTGGCTGAAACAAGAATGGGGAACCTCTGGAGCCATTAAAGTTGCCTCCCAACAGTAGGAGAACTGTGCCCAAGGAATGGTTGGCTTCTGTCTCCCACTCCCCTGCCCCACCCTGTTTTCTGTGGCAGGAGAGCCCCATCCTCCTCTATGGGGTCATGTTCCCTCCAGAGAAACGGGAGGGGGGGCGGTCACAAGAATCTACGTACCTAGTCTTCAGCAATAGGTCTTGGAGGGCTGAGCTGTGAAGGGGGCATCTCATGCCCCAACCCTTCTGCTCACTTCACCCTTTTTCACCAAAAAGCCCTGTACTCCCTCCCCCTTGATGGCGTTCCAGTCTGCAGTGTGACGTTGGGCCTCCCCTCCCAGCTGCTCAACACAGTAGCTGGACAGATGTGGCCCACTTGGGAACCTGCCTTCCCAGCAGGGGAATGGGCTTCTGGGAACGTGGACTCAGATTCCTCTCATGCCCATCTCAGCCAATTGGCAGAGTTAATGAGAGGTCTACGTCATTTTTTAAGAGAATTTAAGTGTGTCCTTGCCCACTTCAGCTGCTGGCAGCATCCAGTTTGTTCAGAAGCTGCCTTCATGGCCACACTGCCCATTCCAAGGAGCGTCAGGCACAGAGCAGGCCACACCTGGAGATGGCCTTCAGGGCCCTGGCTCCCACCCAGCATGTAGCATGGGTCCTGGCACTTAGCTGATACCAGTGGTTTGCTGCACGGAATGGAACATCTGGCTGCACCTCTGGAAGTCTAAGAGCCAGAAGGGCCCTGTGGCCACCCAGGTATTCATCCACCTCATGGCCTAGACTTTTACTCAGCATCATCTACGTGCTAGGCACTGGGGTCCCCCAATAGGGAAGGTAGTTTGTGCCTTTGAGAAGCTCCCAGCTCCTTGCCCCTGCTCCAGTTCTTCTGGAGCAGGGGGAGGGGGTGGAGTGGAACCCACTTCTCTCAGGCTCCAGAGATGGAGTGTTGGCCTCATTCAGTCCTGAGCCAAGCCTGTCATCCTGCATCTGTGCACCACCCCTGAGGCCATGTCACACCCTTGAAATGAATCAAGTGACCCTGTCATACCTCCTGTCAGGTAAAGGACACTGACATCAAAAGATCTTGCTGTTTCCCAGCCGGTGTTGCTCAGTGGTTGAGCGATGACCTATGAACCAGGAGGTCACAGTTCTATTCCCAGTCAGGGCACATGCCTGGGTTGTGGGCTCGTTCCAAGTGGGGTGTATGCAGGAGGCAGCCGATCAATGATTTTCATCATTGATGTTTCTCTCTCTCCCTCTCTGAAATAATGGGGGCTGGGAGGAGGGTGGGTAAAGCGGGGGGGGGGGGGGTAAATGAGAGATATCTGTAATACTATCAACAATAAAAAATATATTAAAAAAAACAAAACCTTGCTGTTCCTCAGTGATACGTCAAGAAAGCTGAGACTGCCAAAACCGGTTTGGCTCAGTGGATAGAGCATCAGCCTGCGGACTGAAGGGTCCCGGGTTCGATTCCGGTCAAGGGCATGTACTGTGGTTGCGGGCACATCCCCAGTGGGAGGTGTGCAGGAGGCAGCTGATCGATGTTTCTCTCTTATCGATGTTTCTAGCTCTCTATCCCTCTCCCTTCCTCTCTGTAAAATATCAATAAAATATATTTAAAAAAAAAGAAAGCTGAGACAGCTTTCAATTGGCCCCAGTCCTCACCTGCCCTGCCCTTCACCACCACCTCCACCCCCGACACACACACACAACACGCGCACGCGCGCAAGCGCCCCTCTCCCACCCAAGCTCCATCGATGAGAATAAACACAGGGAGGCCAGGAGTCACCATAAAAAGGCAGCTTGCTTTATTGTGATGCCAGTGGGGGGCAGGGATAGGCAATCTGTCTGCCTCCAATCTGAGGCTCTCTTGAGACTGAGGGGCCCTGGAGAACTGCCCAGTCCACACCTGCAAAGTGGGATGCAGGACATCTCCCCAGTCAGCCCAGCTGGCCTGGCATGGCTCTCACTGGGCTCCAGGCAGCTCCCTCAATTCCATGTGGGTCTTGTCACAAAGCTCTTTTGCTATTACACATGGGCCTTGGCTTCTGGACCCCCTCACGACCCTCAGAAGAGAAGCCACACTCCACATGGAGTCAGGCACAGCCCTGGGCTCAGGTATTTCTTCTTGGATGGATACTGGCCCCTCAGGCCCCAGTCTCCGCTCTACCTTGGTCACAGAGGAGGTAGCCTCGAGGGTGAGTCTTGAAAGCCCTTGTCCCCACACCTCAGAGCGGAGGCCAGCAGGAAAGCTGCTTCCCATTCTTCCCTTCCTTCCCATCCCTTCCCACCCATCCCTACCCTCCCTCTCTTACTCCCCTCCCACCCCCCTCCTTCCCAGCCCTCACTAGGGGGGGTTCCACCTTTGTCAGGCTGCCTGAAGGAGCTGCTAGCCCCCAGGGCAGGTGCACAAAACAGAAAAACAATTGGCAAGCACAGAAAGGGAGAAAAACCACAAAAACAGGGTCGCCTTTGTCTACAAATAGTGGAGGCTCCCAGCATGGGGGAGAGACTGCTCAGCTCAGGAGCTGGACATTCTCTTGTGCTTAGGATAATCCTCTTTACCTCTCCTTTTCAGCTCAACACACTGAGAGAGCTGGGGGGGGGGGGGGGTGGAAGGGGGGAGTGTGTGCACGTGCATGTGCCTGGGCTAGTGTTGCACACACACACGCGCACACACACAATGGAAGGGGTGCCCATTCTCCTTGGGGGCTTCTCTCTGGTAACAAAGTCCTGTGCACAAATACAAAGACAGGTGTGTGCACACCTGTGCACAAAGACACACACTAGATTCTACGGGAGAGGAGGGGGTGGGATTCCTGGAGGCTCACTGGACCTGGGCAGGGGCAGAGGGCCTGCCCTGTATCGCAGCTGGCTCCCATCTGGGCAGCTCAGACGGTGGTGACGGAGAGCAGAGGGTTATAGACTCGCTTGCCGTCAGCTGAGCGAGTGCCATGGGCCAGCATCTCCTGGATGGTGATCCAGTTGTCTAGAATCTTCTTATTCCGCTTCTTCATGGTCTTGCGGTGGCTCAAGGCGATGATGTTGAGCTCAGCCTTGCTGTCGCCATTCTGCTGTTCCCTCAGGCACTCCAACCGGCTCTGCATCATGAACTCACGCCGCTTGCGCTGCTCCCGGGCCCGGATCAGGTGCTGCTTCCTCTCCTCCTTGCTCCAATAGCGGCCCATCTTCATCTCGCTGACCGCATCGTCGTCCGTGGTCATGCCACTGCGCTCCTCGCGGATCTTCAGGGCCCGGGCTTTTAGGAGGCGATCACGCACGGGCCGCTTGGCCACATAGCGGGTTCCATCGCTGCGCACCTTAACCTTCCACTCCATGCGGGGCCCTTCACTGGCTGCGGCCACAGCTCCGCCCACCCGAGGGCCACCAGCCAAACTCAAGGGGCCGTGGCCCAGATCCTCCAGGCAGCGCGGAGGGGCCAGCTGCAGACAGCTTTGGTAGTGCTCGCCCTCCTGGCCCTGGCCTCGGTGGCGCCTGGAGAGGTAAGGGCTGCCCTCGGGGCCCACGCGCTCCAGGGTGACCCCCATCTTGGGGCTGCGGCGGACGCGCTCCTCTGAGTGCTGTCTCCGGCCCACCTCAGGATCCCGGGAGAGGGATCGGAACTTGCCGGGGCTCCCCTGTGGAGGAGCTGCCTTGGGGTGGGTGGCGACAGGGGGGCCCGAGGGGGTCCGATTCAAGTTGGAGTTGCCAGCAGCGGCCCGCCTCAGGGGGCTCTCCTGCAGCGGCTCGGTGAGCAGTGGGGTGCTGCGGCAGCTCTCCCCCGTGTTGTAGGCACTGGTGCTGTCCTTGTCAGACTTCTCGGGCAGCTCAGAGATGTCGGGCAGCTCGCGCTTCTTGGGCTCGCTGGCGCCCAGTTCGTAGACACTCTCCTCCTCCAGCAGCCAGGCCTTCATGCAGCGCTCCCGCAGCTGCTGCATCTTCTGCGCCCGCAAGATGTTGCGGCACTTGAATTCCAGGTGCCGCAGCTCCTCCTCCAGCATGGCCATCTCGTGGCCCAGGCTCTCGTTGCGGTTGACATCCAGGGCGCTGTTGCCACCGGAGGCGCGGGCAAAGAGGAGGCCCAACTGGTTGCCATTCTCCAGGTGGCACTTGATCTCCAGCAGCTCCCGGTAGCGCTCATACTCCTCATCGGTGAGGCCCGGGACCTCAGCACCCCCCAGCCCAGCCCCCTCAGCCAGCAGGGAGTCCATGCTGAAGTGGAAGTCGCGGCTCTGCAGGGCGTCCCCTTGCAGGCCAAACTTGCGCAGGGTGCCGGGCGTGTTGGTGGTGCTCAGGGGCTCATCCCCCAGCAGGTCGTGCTCAGAGCTCTCCTCATTGCGGGTGCTCTCGTCTGTCCGACCCACCCCACTGTCGAGCTCCTGGCTGTTGCTCAGGCCTGGGCCCACATCCGGGGCCCCTGGCTCCTCTTCTTTTCCGAGCTGGGGTAGAAAGATGAACCCTACTCAGTCTGGGTCCCATTAGCAGGGGCGCCAAAAGAGGATGGGGTGATCAGAAGGGCTTTGGGGTCCAGCCCACCTTCCCACACACCCCCAGCCCCTCCTCACCCTCCCTTCCTGCTGGCCCTCCCCATGACTTGCCCTTCCTCCTTCCTCACCTGCTGGGCAGGGGGGGATTTCAACTTCCCCTCATTCTCTGAGCCCAAGACATCCAGAAAGTCATCACGGTCACTGTCCTTCATTCGTTTTGCCAGCTGCAGAGACAGGCCCATGATGTCCCCACTGTCTTAAGAACCTCCCCAGCCACCCCTCCAGTTGCCTCAAGGTTCCATACCCAATAGTTAAAAACCCCAGAAAGGGGGTGGTCCCGGCCATCATAGGCTAAAAGGGAAAACAGGCCCTGGGACACTGCCAGCCCGCTATCAGTGCCAGGCTGTTGGCATGTCTGTGCCCCTGACACAGATCAGCAGATTCCAAGACAGAACGCCCAATGGGAGGGGAACCAGAACCCCCTGCTAGACACACACCTGGCTCTCAGGCCGGGCCACCAGCAGGGAGATGTTGGTGTTCTCCTCTTGGCTCAGGATGGCCACCGCCTCTTCCCGGTTCTGGACGTCCACACCGTTTATCTGTGGCGGGTGAGGAACAATCAGCAGGGATGCCAGAGCTGGCTGAGGGGCGGGCCCTGGGTGAGCACCCTGGGCTGGAACAGGCTCCCCAAGCTTTGGCAGGATGGAGACAAGTGGGAGGTGCCTCAGGAGAGGACAGCCTGGCCTGTGCAAAGGCACATGCGCTCAGAGGACAACGTGGGACAGATGTGCTCACATCTGGGGGGCAGAGGGAGAGGCTAGCAAGGTGCCAGGGCAGATCCCACGGGCACACGGGAGTCACCCAGGGCAGCTGTGCAGAGAGAGGAGACCCAGCCCGGTTTTAGGCTGCCTGGATCCAAGCTAAGCTCTTAGCAGGACAGAGCTGGGATCAGCTAAGAAGTGGTAGGGCAGCCCGGCTGGTGTGGCTCAGTGGTTGAGTGTCGAGCTATGAACCAGGAGGTCATGGTTGGATTCCTGGTCAGGGCACATGCCCAGGTGGCAGGCTCGATCCCCCAGTAAGGGGCGTGCAGGAAGCAGCCGACCAATGATTCTCTCTCATCGTGGATGTTTCTATCTCTCTCCCTCTCTCTTCCTCTCTGAAATCAATAAAAATATTAGAAGAAGGAAGAAGGAAGAAGGAAGAAGGAAGAAGAAAGAAGAAAGAAGGAGGAGGAGGAGGAGGAGGAGGAGGAGGAGGAGGGGGGAGGGGGGGAGGAGAGGAAGAAAAAGAGGGGCAGCTGGCACAGTGGAGCCTGGAGTCAGGCATGCTTGCCCTCCTCACCTGGACGATTCGGTCTCCCTCTCGGATCCGGCCGTCTTTGGCTGCAATGCTGTTGGGATTCACCTGCAAGGCACACACATCCTGGGTGTGGACTTGGCACCTCTGCTAAGGTGCCCTCTCAGTAGAACAGGCCAGCCGCACCTCAGGAGTCCCCAAAGCCAACCAAAGGCTCCTTGCTCGCTACCTCTTCAGCTCAGACCAGGAGCTCCCAAGCTCCAGAAGGCAGGGACAGAACAGTGGGCCTGGGGCTAGTCACCTCTCCCTAGCACAAGCCACCAACTTACTGACCCGAACCTTCCAGCCCCTTCCAACACCCCCTCATGCATGTGCTGGCTGGCAACCCTACACTCTTTTGCATGAAAGCCTGTTCTTTTTTGTGTCAGAGGCTAGGATACTTTCCCATACTCAAAAAATAGCAGTGGGATAGTCCTATGAAGGTTAACTTGATTAGGATACTGCTCGACTGTGGATGGCAGCAGGGGAGTCAAACTGTGGGTATCCTTCCCGCCCAGCACTGACCCCACTCATGCAACGCCCCCAGGAGTTATCCAGGCCCCGGAGGACTGCTGGGGGCAGAGAAGGATCCACTCTCCTGCGGACACAGACAGGTGGAGGAGAATGACCCCATGAGTGCCAGGAGGGCGGCTGCAAGAGGTGCGAGGAATAACAAAGCCTGGCCGGGACCTCAGCCTGCCTCAGCCTTGCCCACTGTCCCACCCTGGCCACATACGCTGGGGGAGGGCTGTCAGGCTGGGCATTCACTGACAATTGATGTAAGCAGGCCTTAACCCTGGCAGCTGGGTCCTTGTGGGCAGCCTGAGCACCCTGGGCAGTGTGCAAAGGCCAAGGAGTTGGATGCTATAAGGATTCTCTGTGTGCCAGGCCCTGCCTCACTACCCACCACCATGGTGCCCGTTCCCCTCACTGGTGCAGTACAGATGGGCATCATCAAAGTCCAGCTTTGAGGTCCTAGCACACCAAAGACAGCATGAGGCTCTGCTGCCTTGCCATATCCCCACCTTCATACCTCTCCAACGTAGATGCCCAGGTCCTCCTCATCATCGGTGCGGTAGCAAACCATCAGGCCCAGCTTGTCCCGGTGGCTGGCTTTATACAGCTCCACCTCCTGCCACAAGAGGGCGTGGGGGAAGCAGAGGAAGAAAGCCCGGAAATACGTGAGCAAGGACCCATGCCGTGGTGGTGGGCACGGCCCAGCCCGGACCCCCAGCAGCACTTCACCTGAGCTGAGCCTCCAGATTCGGAGGATCTTTCTTACCATCCCCAAATGGCGCATGTGTTTCCTACCAGGAAATGCCCAAGACATATGCACGAGACGCACAGGACGCATAGGACACAGACATGTATGTGCGGGACACAGACTCACTGACATAAACCGACCGGGTGACCTCACCCGTGCCCTCCCCAACTCAGCCAGACTTGGTGGGTGAGCCTGAGTAACCAGCCACATCCCGGGAAGGACCACAAGGCCCAGCCGCCTGGAAGCAGCGGGAGCCAGGCCTGTGATGGGCTGTAGACAGCCATCCTGGGACTGGCTCCTGAGGCTGGCTGCGGGCCCTGCCCTGGCCGCCTGGCTCACCTCATACTCCAGCTCGTCCACACGGTCTGCCTCCTGCGGGCCGCCCTCCATGAACTCCGCTGGGTCATAATACTCATGGCTGATGGGGGGGCTGCCCAGGAGAAGTGGGGGATCAGGCTGGCCATCTGCTCCTCTCATGCCCTTGACCCAGCCCCAGCTCCCGAGCTGGCCACTCCCACTGCACTCAGCATGGAGCCCTGCTCTGGGTACACGCTCAGGGGAGATGGTCAGGCTATTCTTCCAGAACTCCCTCCTTCTGAGCTACATGCATCCATGCATAGACCAGGAGTGTGCAGGGGTCCGCACTGAGGATGCAGGCATGCCTAGACCCCTAAGACTGTCCCGCACCGTCCCCCAGCTCAGACTCCTCAAACCATGCCAGCTGGCAGTGACTTCTCCAAACTGTGGGTATCCTTCCCGCCCAGCACTGACCCCACTCATGCAACGCCCCCAGGAGTTATCCAGGCCCCGGAGGACTGCTGGGGGGCAGAGAAGGACCCACTCTACCTCCAAGGGTGGCCCTTGTTGCCCCGAAGCTAAGCTTGGCAGCCGGCAGTCCTGGGCCTACCTCTCTGCGAGGGGATCCCGGGACCACCTCCCTGCAGCCGGGGTTTAGACTAGCAGAATGAGTCAGTGCTCACACAGTCATGAGCCACCAGGCCTGGGTGAGAGGCCTTTCTTCTGGGTGGGCCAAAGCCAAAGAAAGAAGCCGAAGAGATGGAAGAAGTTCAGAGCAGGGAGAAAGATGGGACAGACAAGGATGCAAGAAGATTCAAGGGGTGATGCTTGTGAGGCAGAAGACGATGGGACGGCAGAGGAGAGAGGATGGAGGAGGAGGAGCTGAGGACCTCAACCTTCCAGCAGCAAGATCCCAGGATGGTCCTCCCTTGGCCCTGGGGGTAGATACAATGAGGAGCCTGTGTGTCAACCTCCCCTGGCCCCTTCCCCGGCTGGTGTTCAGCCTGAGGCTAGAGGCCTGGAGATTTCTGAGCCCTTGGGTGCCACAGTCAACTCTGGAGGCCAAGGAACCTGCTTCCTGCCTGAGAGGGCAAGCCAGTCGGGGGTCTCCCCGCCATGCCCAGAGCTGCAGCAACACAGCCTCTGGATGGGGTGGGGATGGTTGCCCCTGGTGGCGTGCCCTCTCTGGAGGCAGGGCCCGGGGCCCTCCTGAGGGCGACTCACAGCTCAGACAGGACGTACGGCTCCAGGATGACCATGGGTGGGGTGGGCGGGCGCAGCTTGCCCAGCGCCATGATATGCTCGAAGGTGATGTCAGTCTGAGTGCCACTGTCCACCAGCTGCAGGTCGTGACAGGAGCTGTCCCCCCGGAGGCGGGGGCTGCGTCTCAACACCTGTATCACCAGGGGCTCCTTGGAGGAACGCAGGGCCTCCAGGGTTTGCTCCTGAGACAGCTTGGAGAGCTCCTTCCCGTTCACCTGCGGCAGAGACACGCCCCCATGAGAACCCACTGATCAATGCCCCAATCTGCGTAACCAAGAAATCTGCTGCCCGGCCTGCGTGGCTCATCCTATGAACCAGGAGGTCATGGTATGATTCCCGGTCAGGGCACATGTCCGGGTTGTGGGCTCGATCCCCAGTGCGGGGGATGCAGGAGGCAGCCGATCAATGATTCTCTCATCGTTGATGTTTCTTTCTCCCTCTCCCTTCCTCACTTAAATCAATAAAAATATATTTTTTTAAAAAGAAATCTGCTCTGCTTACCCATAGCGCCCTCATTTCCAGGCAAACCCCACTTCTCAGCCCTATCCCCACGCAGTGCTGTCTGGGGATGCTGGGCCATGCCCCGGAGGCCAGGGAGCCCCAGTGACTACGCACTAGCACATCCTTCATCCCTCTCCCGGGAGTCACCCACCCTTCTGTGCCCTCACTCCAGCCCTGCCTCTCCTTCAGGCAGCAGAGGCCGGAGTGAGCAACTCAAAGACTGCGGAGCCCCCCTTGGCAATAAGTGAGCATTTGTTGTGTGAGAGGAAGACACGTGATGGGTTCAGGCAGGAGGGTCAGGGAAGAGCAAGACGATGCAAAGGACAGGATCTCTGTCCTCAAGGTAGTGAGGGACTCACCAAAGAGAAAAGACCAACACACACAGAGCCTGGTGGCATCGCAAGGCAGTCTAAGGCCAAGGAAGTGGCTCTTATCCAACCACCACTGTTTCTTGGGTGCCTGATGTGCCCAAATCTGATGCTGACCTATTTGGCAGATGAGGAACCAAGGCTCAGCAAAACGAAGGGGGTGAGTCAAGGTCATGAGCCAGGCCAGGATGCACGCAGTGGTAAGAAAGGGGTGAGCAGGGGAGAAGGAAGCTGTGGCAGGCTCTGGGGCCAAGAAGAAGGTGGGGCTGGAGTAGGCTCTAGTCTAGGGAAAAGCAGGCTGATACTGGCTCGGGGACAGAGGGCCTTCCGGGAGATGGAGCTCCAGGGCAGGGTTTCAGCTGGGTAGAGCAAGTTGCCCTAAAGGTAACTTGGGGATATAAGACTGGCTCCAGCACAGTCCCTAATTTTCGCAGCAGCCTGTGTGCCTTGGGCTCTGGGATAGTCACTTCCCAGCTAGTGAAGCCCGCAACATACGCTGCAGCCTCAAGGCCCTGCTTGGCAGGGAGGTAAGAAGACTAATGACCAAATAAACAGCCAGCACCTGCCATGGGGCCAGGCCCTGGAGCAGGGGGATGGCAGTGTCTTCAATTTACACAGCAGCTTGTGGAAGGGCTGTTCTGGGCCTGGGGAGGCCACCCACTAGCAGTGACGCCCCAAATGGCTACAGCCAACAGGGAAGTGCGAAGACAGACCTTTGGGGGCTGCTGTGGAAGCTCAGGGCCAGCCTAGGGAGGGCGGGTAAGGGAAGGCTCCCTGAGCAGGTGCTACCTGCCCTGAATCAGGGGAAGAGACGGGGAGGCTGGTTTGCAGGTGGAAGCCAAGTCCCTGACAGCCAGCATGGAGAGTGCGGGTCCCGGGGACCCAGTGTGCACCCATGGACAGGGCCCCACATGGGCCAAGGCACCCGGCTTCTCTGCTTGGCTGTGTCTTCTCATTCTCACACACAGTGCCACCTTCCTCCTGAATGTCTCAGGGGGATTTGGTTCCACATAGAGATGCCCCACCCAACCGTAACACCGTGTCTTCCCAGTTGCAATGTGACAGACCAGCCCCTGGTGTCCTAGGAAAGCTCGGGAGTCAGGGACCCCGGGCCGCCCGCGGCTCCTGGGTACTTCATTCCCTTTTTGCTAGGTGGTTATGTCCTTGTAGATAATCTCTGGCTTTCTGTCTCCCCCCTCTCCAAACATTCCATGGTCAGAAAAGATCATGTTTTCATCAATTCTGTCTAATTATGAAAGAAACACAGGTTCATTGTAGAACATGTGAAAAATATAGAAAACCGTCAGGTGTCTATGGAGTTCAGAGTTCCTGAATTTCAGAAGAACAGCTGGAGGGACCCTGAGGAGCCACAGCATCTCCGGCCTGGTGGGGGCAGTGTGGGACTGGGGGCTCAGAGAATGGGGAGTTGTCTCAGTGGGGCAGTTGGGAGAAGCCCCCTCTTGCTTTATGTTGTAGGGCCTGGGGGGGTATAGGAGGTGGGTCCCCGTGTGGTGTATGAATGGCAGTGGGGGTGGGGACAGGGTGTGGGGATATAGGTAGGGTTCTGGCTGAGATGTGGAGGCCTAGGGGCAGGTGTGTGGGTAGGCAGAGTGCGCGCAGGGGTGGTTGTTTATGAATTGGGTTGGTGTGGTCTGGGTAGGGCTGTGAGTGGGGGTGTGGGGGTGTGGGTGCGAATGAATTGTGTGGGTGAGGGGTAAGGCTTGGTGGCTGTCAGGGTGGGTGAATGACCCTGTGTTGAACCCTCTTCTCCTCCAGAAGATCTTTGCTTCCCTTCCCCCACTTCTGCCACCTCCCCTCTCAGCACTAAGTGTCAGCCTGTGTCATTATCCTCCTTTGTCTCCGTCCTAACCTTTTGGTAAATTATTCATCTGGGGGGGGGGGCGGGGATGGGTGGGCCTCTCCATTGCCTTTTTACCCGATTGCACAGCTGCCACTCTTTCCTGTCCCTTCACACATCATTCTTTCTGGGGACTAGAGCAATAGGAGCGGGGGGTCCTGGGCACCTGCTCATCACTTCCTGCCCCCTCCTGTCTCATATAGCCACTCAAGGCCAGGTACCTGTGTGTCCATCTCGATGGAAGAACCACTCGCTGGGTAGCAGACCCTCGCCGAGGCTCTGCCCAAACACCTGGGCATCGGGAGCCATGAAAGGCCCAGCCCAGGGAGGCTGCTGAGCATGCTAAGCGCGCGGCACAGGCTGGACCCTGGTAGACCTAACATGTGGATGAGGCTTCACAGCCACACGACTTGGTTCCCATCAGGCTCTCGGGAACTCACAAAATACACTCCCACCACACCTTGATTTCTGACCTGCGAGGGCCCACCGGGAGTCAAAGGCTAGGATGGGCATAGGGAGGCCCAGGCTAGGCCAGAGCAGACAGAGAGTCCTCAGGTCACCCTCAGATCAGAGAGGAAGCCAGGCCCCAAGGAGCCCCACGCAGCCTTCCCAGGAGTTTCCCACGTGGACCCGGGGTGGTCAGCTGCGCCAGAAGCCCTTGCGGTTGCAGAACAGCGATACTTGCTGGATGAGCCCATTGTCAGAAAACTCACACTGCGCTTGCCTTGCCTGAGACTTCATGCTCTCTCCTCGGGGCCTCTCCGCACACGGCTGATTCTTGCTGCTGGGATGGGCCCAAGAGGGTTGGCCCATGAACCACAGCTCAACCCAATCCCAGCTTGGCTGGAAATCACTTCACTTCCACCAGGAAGAGAGGACTAGAGCCTTAGAGGCATCCCTTTGCCCAAATGTGACCCAGGTGGCCGTCACAGCTTTCAGACAGCCTGGTTCCTGCTGACACACTGACAGAGCACTCACTGCCCAGTCACCACACAGGTCCCAAGGGCAGTAGCCACCTCCAGGCCCCATGGCACTCAGCGCTCCCTCATCCTGGCTGAGCCCATCATCCGATCACACACTCAGTCTGGTCCTTACCCCAGAGTGTAAAATGGTTATCTTCCTGAAGGAATATGTCAATAAGTTTGAAAATGTTCGTCATACCCTCTGATCCAGTAAATTTGCTCTAAAGAATAGATCCTAAAATGATGACAAATAGCATGCAAATTGCAAGGACGTTAAGAGCAGCATTATTTTTGACTGTGGTAAAATATACCTAACACAACATTCACCATCTTAACCATTTGAAAATGTACAATTCAGTGGCATTTAGTAGTGTATTCGCATTGTGCAGCCATCACCTCGGATCTAATTCCAGAACATCTTCATCAACGGGGACGGAGGAGAGCAACGCAGGACGCTTAGGGGGCAGTCGCGATTGGGCAGGGACTTGGATTGGACAGGGGCCTGGTGCAGGCGAGGGAGGGCAGCCACAGCCGCTGCAGCTGCCCCCAACCCGTCCCTGTACCCCTTGGTGGTGCAAGAGCGGCCAGTGGCGGAGGGCGGGGCCCTAGGCATGCTTGCCCCGCCCCCTCCCAGCCCAGAGCCTCAGACAAAGAGCCTGTCTCTCCCATGTATCTCCCGTGTATCTCCCATCTCTCCCTCACTATACTTCCCAAATGCTCTGATGAGGAATCTGCGCAGGGCAGGAGGAGGGAAAAGAAGGCCAGGTTTTCCGAGGGTCCCAGGGGGACTCCCTGGGATGCCCCGGGAAGGCCCTTTCACTCTCAGTAAGGCCTCAGGGATGTGTTTAATTACATAATTGCTATTATGACTCAACTAACTCCACTCTGATTAGGAAACTGGAGCTAGGAGAAAATAGAAACCAGAACAACCCTCTGCCCTGGCGCGGGGAGCTCTGATGGACCAGCTGGCGCTCAGCTCTGCAGTCCGGGAGTGTCCAGAGGACACCGGACACAGCTGTGTCTCTGGCTTCCCCAGCCCAGACAAGTGCTACGGTGACTTCCAAGGCAACAGAGCACTGGCCTAGACAGAAGCCTCTGCAGAGAATGGCCGTCTGAGCCAGGGACAGGTTCTCTGCATTTTTTAAAAATATACTTTTATTGATATCAGAGAGGAAGGGAGGGAGATTGATAGAAACATCAATGATGAGATAATCATTGATCAGCTGTCTCCTGCACGCCCCACACTGGGGACTGAGCCCACAACCTGGGCATCTGCCCTGACCGGGAATCAAACTGGGACCTCCTGGCTCATAGGTCCATGCTCAACCACTGAGCCACACTGGCCAGGCTGCACTTCTGTCTTTTCAGCGGCCCAACAGAAATAAGTCCTCCTTCAGGTCTTCCCAACGCTGGATTTTGAAAATTTGTCAAGCCACAGGAACTTTGGAACATCTGATAGTGGACATCTGCTGCCCCTGATGCTTCCTTTCTACACATACACTTCCCACAGTAAGATGCACCCTGCCATTCCCGGGGAAACCACAACACCCTTAACAGGCTCATGGATTTAGCTCTGATATAGCCACCTCCACATCTCTCCAACTATACCACTAATGCCCTTACAGCTTTCTTTTTTTTTTTTTGGAACCAGGATTCAATCAAGGACCACACACATTACATTGGTTTAAGTCTCTAGTCTCCTCTAATCTAGAACAATTTACCCTTTTTAAATTTCCATGACATTGACTTCTTAGAAGAGTCCAGGGCAGCTGCCTTACAAAATGTCCCAGAGCCCTAGCTGGTTTGCCTTCAGTGTATAGAGAGTGTCAGCCTGTGGACTGAGGGGTCCCAGGTTCAATTCCGGTCAAGGGCACATGCCCGGGTTGCAGGCTTGATCCCCAGTGTGGGGCATGCAGGAGGCAGCCGATCAATGATTCTCTCTCATCATTGATTGATGTTTCTCTCCCTCCCTCTCTGAAATCAATAAAAATATATTTTAAAAATAAATAAAAATAAAATGTCCAAGTCTGGAATTGCCCTCATTAGATTCAGCTTAAGCACTTTGACAAGTTGCTGTATCCTTATCCTTTTTAAAAAAAAAAAAAAAGTTTATTGATTTCAGAGAGGGAGAGATAGAAACATCAATGATGAGAATCATTGATCGGCTGCCTCCTGCACACTCCCTACTGGGTATCAAGCCTGCAACCCAGGCATGTGCCCTTGATCAGAACCGAACCCGGGACCCTTCAGTCCATAGGACGACCCTCCTTATCCTTGTCCCCTCTACCCCCCCCACCCGCCACAATCTGGAGGCGCTGGGGTCAGGTTGTCCTACTACTAGGGAGCCTTGGTTGGTTTGATCATGTAGTCATGGTGGAGGCTGCCAGAGCTATCAGTAGCAAAGTTGCATTTTCCCTGCCTGATTCACAAGAAATTTGGGGCAATGCCTTGAGACCCTGTGAAGATCCTGTTCTCCACCAACCTTTATCTAATAGTTTTACCATCCAAGAATGATTCTTGCCTGAATAAATTCTGGCTACACAATGCCTTAATTTGTATTTTTTTTAAAATATATTTTATTGATTTTTTACAGAGAGGAAGGGAGAGGGATAGAGAGTTAGAAACACCGATGAGAGAGAAACATTGATCAGCTGCCTCCTGCACACTCCCCACCGGGTATGTGCCCGCAACCAAGGTACATGCCCTTGACCGGAATCGAACCCGGGACCCTTGAGTCCGCAGGCCGACGCTCTATCCACTGAGCCAAACCGGTTATGGCTTAATTTGTATTTTTTTTAAATATTTTTTATTGATTTCAGAGAGGAAGGGAGAGGGAGAGTTAGAAACATCAATGATGAGAGAGAATCATTGATTGGCTGCCTCCTGCATGCCCTACACTGGGGATCGAGCCCACAACCTGGACATGTGCCCTGACTGGGAATTGAAACGTGACCTCCCAGTTCACAGGTCGGTGCTCAACCACTGAGCAACACCAGCCGGGCCAAAAATGCCTTAATTTGTAAAAATTCTAGCAAGGCCCTAGCCAGTTTGGCTCAGTGGGTAGAGCATCGGCCTGTGGACTGAAAGGTCCCAGGTTCGATTCTGGTCAAGGGCACATGCCCAGGTTGTGGGTACGATCCCCAGTAGGGAGCATGCAGGAGGCAGCCAATCAACGATTCTCTCTCATCATTGATATTTTTATCTCTCTCTCCCTTCCTCTCTGAAATCAATAAAAAAAAATATTTAAAAAAATTCTAGCAAGGACACATCAGTACACTCCATCACCATGTAACTGGCCCAGTGAATGGTGTGCTCCCAGCTGAGGCTCCCTGGATAAGTCATACCATCCCACCCCCATAAACCCCCAAGACCTTCCTGCTCTGGGACAACTGCATGAAAAGGAAGCATGAGAGGCCTTCACCTCCACGGAGGGTGGTGTGTGCGCCTGGGTGCCCATGTGAGCTGCCTGTATGTTGGTAAGGCTGTTGGGTGATGGGAAAGGAGGGTCAGTTCCCACACCTGACTTGGAAAAACAGGTTAGTCCTTGGGACCCACCTTGGGCAACGACCCCTGAAAATTGATTTGATAGGTCTGAGGTGAAGCCTCGATTCTTATTTGTAACAAACTCCCGTGCTAAGTGATGTTGGTGTGATTTGGGGCTTCACTGATTTAATCCAAGTTCCTACCTGAGGTTCTCACTACTCAGCGTGTGGCCCAAGGACCAGGAGCATGGACATTGCCTAGGGGTTTGTGAGAAATTCAGAATCCCAGGCCCCACCCTGGACCTGTTCATTCAGATCCAAAATTTTAACAAAGGCCCCATGGTGGAGTCAGCTGTCCCAGAGCGCCCTCTTGAGGAGCCAGGAGGGACTTGCACACACCTGAACAGAGTTCAGGCACCAATCAAGTGCTTCAAATGGCCTGTCTCCTCTCTCCTCTCCCCTCCTCCTCCCTCCCCAAAGCTGCTGAGTGGGTGGGTGGTGCCCAAACATGCTGGGCTGAAATCTGACCCATCTGCCCTGCCCATGCTTTCCCAGGGAAAGCAGGCCTCTCAGGAACCTCTGAAATCCTGTTTGGAAAAGAGCAGCAGGCACAATTGAAAATATCCTCCCACCCACCCACCTCTGGACTAACCTGGCTGGCCCCTGTCTAGCAGTAATCAAAATGGTATTCTCCATGGAGTCCTTTTCATTTCCTTTGCTCAAAGCAAGCATGAGGAAGAGGTAGATTGAACTATGAAGAGGAGGGATGCCTGTGACACCCCAAAGCCAACCCCAAGCCCCAGCTTCTCAGTCTTTCCTCCTTTGGCTTGACTCCTGAGCAAAGGGACCAAATCTGCCCATTTCTTTTACATCAGGAGACCCTCAGAATAATATTGGACATTCTTCTGTCACTGGATATTAACTGTGACATGTCCAGGAGGAGTAAGGCCTTCTCCAGCCAATTTCAACATGTTAACAACCAACCTAATGGCTTGATGGCAGCAACTCCACCCCCCACCCCCACCCAAATGAGATCCCAGGGGATCCAGTGCCAAGGCAACGACCCCAGGAGGCAGGCACTCTTTATTCCCATTTAGCAGCTGAGGAAAGGCATTGAGCAAGTATCAGCACACCACCCTGTCTTACCTGGCAGGGACCTGAGATAGAAGGAAGGAAAGACCCGTTCAGCCCCACTAGGACCCGGGCTGGGCTAAGCGCTCTCACCTGCTTTTTGTCCTTTGGTGTGTGTGTGTGTGTGTGTGTGTGTGTGTGTGTGTGTGTGTGTATGTGTACATGTATTTCTTGTTTTTATTTATTTTTTATTTATTTTTTTATTGATTTCAGAGAGGAAGGAAGGAGAGATACAAAAACATCAATGATGAGAGAATCATTGATTGGCTGCCTCCTGCACGCTCCACACTGGGGATCGAGCCTGCAACCCAGGCATGTGCCCTGACCAGGAATCGAACTGTGATCTCTTGGTTCATAGGCCGAAGCTCAACCACTGAGCCATGCTGGCCAGGCTATTTTTTGTTTTTTAAGCTTTACTGAGGAATAATTGCCATACAATCAACTGTACATATTTAGAGCATATAATTTACAAAGTTTTGATGTTATACACACGCACGCACACACGTGTGTAATCATCACAATTAAAATAGTGAGCACTATTATCATCACCAAGTGCCTCATGCCCTGTCATTCCTCCCTTCCAACCATCCCTGCAAATGCTGCTCTTCTTTCTGTCACTATAGATTTGCATTATCTAGAATTTTCTATCAATGGCTCAGCCAGTCCTCAGAAATGAGATAAGGAAAAAAGGGCATTGTAAAAGCTTGGGTCAAATAACTTTCCATATAAAATGAAACCTTTATAACAAAAGATAAATAAAATAAAATAAAAAATAAAATCTTGGGTCAAGCCCAGCCGGTGTGGCTCAGTGCTTTGAATATCAACCTATGACCCGATCCAGGAGGTCACCAGTTCTATTCCCAGTCAGAGCACATGCCCAGGTTGGGGGCTTAATCGCCAGTAGGAAGTGTGCAGGAGGCAGCCGATCCATGATTCTCTCTCATCATTGATGTTTCTATCTCTCTCTCCCTCTCCCTTCCTCTCTCTGAAGTCAATAAAAATTTTTTAAATAAAATAAAATCTTGGGTCAATGATAAAGTAAGGTGAGCCCATGCACATGATGGCTATTGGGATTCAGTGCCCCATTCATGCCCTCCACAGGATTTCCAGGGGACCTACTTCACAAGGACAGAACTAAAGCCCTGCTCAAGCGAGGTGGGGGAGCACATCAGGTGGGGAGAGGTGCCATGGAAGATAAATATGTCACCCAGCTGTCCTCTGCTTCATGCTTGATCAGTTTGATCCCCAGTCAGGGCACATGCCCAGGTTGCGGCTCGATCCCCAGTAGGGGGCATGCAGGAGGCAGCCAATTAATGATTCTCATCATTGATGTTTCTCTCTCCCTCTCCCTTTCTCTCTGAAATCAATAAAAATATATTTTTTACAAAAGATAAATATGGCCCTAGCCTGTTTGGCTCAGTGAATAGAGCGTCGGCCTGCGGACTCAAGGGTCCCAGGTTCGATTCCGGTCAGGGGCATGTACCTTGGTTGTGGGCACATACCCAGTGAGGAGTGTGCAGGAGGCAGCTGATCGATGTTTCTCTCTCGTCGATGTTTCTAACTCTCTATCCCTCTCCCTTCCTCTCTGTAAAAAATCAATAAAATATATTTTTTAAAAAAAGATAAATATGTCTCGGAGAGAGGGGACAGGCATGGCCCTTCCCCAGTGTGGGGTGTGCAGGAGGTGGCCAATCAATGATTCTCTCTCATCATTGATGTTTCTATCTCTCTCCCTCTCCCTTACTCTCCGAAATCAATTTAAAATATATATATGTATATAAATAGTACTGCAATAGCTTGGCCAGCATGGTTCAGTGGTTGAGCATCAACCAGGAGGTCACCGTTCAATTCCCGGTCAGGACACATGCCCATGTTTCGGGCTCGATCCCCAGCCGATCAATGGTTCTCTCTCATCATCATCAATGTTTCTCTCTCTCTCTCCTTTCCTCTCTGAAATCAATAAAAAATTTTATTTTTAAAAAAGTACTGCAATAGACCATATCAGTAGAATACAGGGCCAAAGTCACATCAACATCTTAACAGCCACAGGAAAGGCATTTGACAAAATCTAATGACCCTTCATGAGAACACTCAAACTAAGAATAGAAGGGAACTTAACCTGATAAGGATCATCTATGAGAAATCCACGGCTAACCTATAGGTGAAAGACTGGAAGCTTCCCCTTAGATCAGAAACAAAGCAAAGATGCCCACTTCTATTCAAAATTCTACTGGAGGTTATAACCAAAGCAAATAGGTGAGAAAAAGAAATAAAAGGCATCCAGGTAGGAAAGAAAGTAAAACTATATCTATTTGCCCATCACATGACCCCCATATATAGAAAATCCTGAAGAATCCACTAAAAACTATTAAAGCTCATAAATGAAGTTTAGTAAGGTTGCAAGATACAGGATCAATATACAAAAATCTTATATTTCAATACAATGGCAATGAGAAAGATGAAAAGGAAATTGAGAAAACAATTTCACTTACAATGGCATCATAAAAAATAAAATGTACAGGAATAAATTTATGAAAAGTACAAAACACTGGTGAAGGAAATTCAAGACCCAAATGTAAAGACATCTGGCCATCTGGTGGGATAGCTCAGTTGGTTAGTGTCTCATCCCAATATACCAGGATTTCGGGTTTGATCCCCAATCGGGGCACATACAAGAATCAAACAATGAAAGCATAAATAAGTGGAGCAACAAATCAATGTTGCTCTCTCTTATCTCTCCTATCTTTCTCTATTAAAAAAATAAATAAATTTTAAAATTGACATCCCATGTTCATGGGTTAATAACTACTCACCCAAATTGATCTACAAATTCAATGCAATTCCCATAAAATCAGCTGGTTTCTTTTCAGAAGTTGACAAGTCGATCCTAAAATTCCTATGGAAACTCAAGGGACCCAGAATAGCGAAAACAATCTTGAAGAGTACAAAGTTCGAGGACTCACACTTGCTGGTTTCAAATGTTACTTGCAAAGCTAAAATAAAAGCAATGTGGTACTGGCATAAAGAGACATTTCTACCAAAAGGATATGCAAATGACCAATAAATAGCACAAGAAAAGATGCTCAACATCATTAGCCATCAAGAAATGCAAATCAAAACCACAATGAGCTACCACCTCACACACAGTAGGATGGCTATTACCAAAAACATGTGTTGGACCCTAGGTGTCCTCCAGTGCACTGAGGTATTGCCAGTTGGATTCCAGGTTAGGGTACTTGCCTGGGTTGTGGGCTTGATCCCCGGTGGGAGGCGTGCAGGAGGCGGGAGGCCAGCAGGGGGCGGGAGGGGTGCAGGGGGCGGGAGGGGAGCAGGGGGCGGGAGGAGTGCAGGGGGCGGGAGGAGTGCAGGGGGCGGGAGGAGTGCAGGGGGCGGGAGGCGAGCAGGGGGCGGGAGGGGTGCAGGGGGCGGGAGGTGAGCAGGAGGCGGGAGGTGAGCAGGGAGCGGGAGGGGTGCAGGGAGCGGGAGGGGTGCAGGGGGCGGGAGGCGTGCAGGGGGAGGGAGGCGTGCAGGGGGCGGGAGGCGTGCAGGGGGCGGGAAGCGTGCAGGGGGCGGGAGGCGTGCAGGCAGGGGGAGGAGAGAGGGAGGCGGGAGGCGTGCCTGAGTCCCGAGGCGTGCAGGAGCGGGAAGGCGAGTAGCAGACGGGAGGCGTGCAGGAGACGGCAGGCTAGCTGGAGGCCAGAGGCGTGCAGGATAGATGTCTCTCTCTCCCTGTCCCTTCCTCTCTCTCTAAGAAAGAAAAAAAAGAAAGAAAAACCAATTAAAACTCTTTTACCAACTTAATTAATTTAAAAATTAACAAACCGTGTTGGGGAAGATGTGCAGAAATTGAACCCTCTTACATTGTTGGTGGGAATGCAAAATGGTTAAGCCCCGCTGGAAAAAGTTAAGCAGCTCCTCAAAAAAGTCAAACAGAATTGCCCTATGATCCAGCAATTTCATTTCTGAGCATACACCTAATAAAACTGAAAGTAGGAACTCAAACAGACATTTGTACAGCCACGGCATGATTCACAATAGTCAAAAGATGGAAGCAACCCAAACAGCCATCAACAGATGAAATGGATAACTATGATATGGTATAGCCGTACAAGGGAATATTACTCAGCAATAAAAAAAATTAATAGTAAAAAGGAAAATTAGTAGTAATACATGCTACAAGATGGTAAATGAATGAAGCCAGACACAAAGAGTCACATATCGTATGGTTCCATTTAAAACCATTTTTAAAAATCTGGAAAAGGCAAATCTACAAAGACAGAAAGGAAATTAGTGGGTGCCAGGGGCCGGGAGGTATTGGGGGAAATGGGTACGGGGTTTCTTTTTAAGGTGACGAAAATGTTCTGGAATTAGACAGAGGTTATAGTTGCACAACTCGCTGAATAGACTAGAACCCTCTAATTTGTACACTTTAAGGGTATGCGAATCCTCTCAATAAAGCTGTCGTGTTGTTTTTTAAGTGCCTGAGTCATCAGGCGAAAAAGGCCGGGAACTCAAGGCTAGGAGAGACTCAAGTCTCCCTTAACCTGGGGGTCGGACATCTCTAAAGATCTAGGAAGAGGCTCCGGGGAGCCCTTGCCGAGGAAGTCACGTGGCAAGTGATGTAGGTGGACATGTGCATTTCCCTGGGCTGCACTGTGTCTCAGTGGTGTCCCTTACTCTGGGGTAAGGTGTGGGGGTCCCAGGCAGGTAGAGAGGAGGCAGGGAGAAGTGCCACCGAAGCTGGGAGAACACCAGTGTTTAGGAAGCACTGGGGCCAGAGGCAAGGGGTCCCAGAAGCTGGCTGGTCTTTTGGGACAAAAGCTTCCTTGCGAGAAGAGGCTCCGGGCAAAAGTTCTCCCTTCTCTGCCTGGGACTCCAGCCCCCAGAAATGGGCTCATCTGAGATAGCGAATGGCTTTCTCTGCTTTCCAGATTTTACAAATTCAATTCTCTCTTGTCTTCCCTTCTTCCCTTAACTTAAAGGATGGTTCCTCTTTTAAAACTGCACCCAGCCCCCGCTTCTGTCCAAACTTTTGCAGGAGCTGTAAAAGGGAGCAGCGTTCTCAGGGACTCAGTCAGGGAGGGCTGTAACCCAGACCAGGAAACACCAGTGGGGGGAGGGGGCGACTAGCCTTTGCAGGACCCCCATGCTGAAGGCCTACTTGCCCAGGACTTGGGGCTCTCTCTCAAGGTGGAAAGCCTGGCCGGGGAATTGATTCAGACATGGAGATTCCTGAAGGCAGTCCCAGCCCAACCTGTGACGCCTCCTCCCACTGCCATGCGGACACCCCCGCCCCCCGCAAAGGGTTACCATAGTGCCTCCCCAGCAAAGTCAGAGCCCACCACAGTTTGGAACCGCTTGCTTTTTTTACAAATTTTATTTTTATTGAATTGATTGGGGTGACAATGGTTCGCAAAACCATACAGGTTTCAAGCATACAACTCAATAAAACATCATCTGCACACTGCAGAGTGCACCCATCGCCCCAAGCAAAGTCGCTAGGGAAACGCTTGCCTTTTGATAAAATGATTACAAGAAAGGAAGCAGTGAGGATGGGATTCCTGGGCCTCATGGACCAACCATAGCAGCCCACCTCCCTCCGGTAGCCCGGGTGCCCCTCACTGGGATTCCACAGGACTGCCTCTAGGTCCCAACCTGGGTCGTTCCGGAACCGATCCCAGGAGGAGGCAAAAGCAATGAATAGCAAGGAACGGGATTGGGGGAGTAGGAAGCCTGAAAAGCGGAGGGCTCGTGGGCCCCGGAGACCAGCGGGGAGAGAGTGCCTCCAGGCTAGGGCAAGATTGCCCTCCTGCCCGCCCCCCTTCATGGAGGCCAGAAGAGAACTAGGCTCCCAGCACAAATGCTGGGCTTTCCCGGCCTCCCCAACCCCCTGATGCACAGATTCTTCCCCACTTCCCACGACCCCGTTGATACTTGTAGGGGTTCCCCCTATTCTTCTAAGGAGACCCCATTTCCCCCAGCCAGCACTGCTCCTGCCTGCACTTATTCCCCAGTCCTGACCAACGAACACGGAGTTGAAGAGCATATCTGTCTGTGTCGGTTTGCCCCTGGGTCTCAACTCCCTCTGACCTTGAACTCACTCCACTTAATCCTGGGGGGCGTCTCAGGCCACACCATCTGGGACATTTCTCTAGACAGCTCTCAGGGCGCACACAGAAAGTACACACACGCGGGGGCCGCAGGAGCCCCCACGCACATATAGATGGGGCACAGGTACGCACTCACGAAATAACGGCACGCACAGGCAAGGAAGCCCCGCTCCCAGTCCCGGAGCTGGAGTCCGGGCCGGAGCGCGCAGCTCGGTGTCTTCCTCCCAGCCACGCACTGCCCGGTCCACACCCCTCGAAGCCCAGAGAGAGGGGGGAGAGAGAGAGAGAGAGAGAGAGAGAGAGAGAGAGAGAGAGAGAGAGAGAGAGAGAGAGAGAGAGAGAGAAGAGAAGGCCGGGTACTTTCCGGAAGCACCCAAGGTCTGGGAGCCCACCGTTTGGGCAGGGCCGGAGCGGAGAGTGAGTGCTGGGGTAGGCATCCCCGACTGGGCCAAGCATCTGCGGGGCCCCGGGTTGCCGGCGCGCTCCTGCGCCCCTGTCCCGACGAGACCTGGATTTGGTGGTCCTCCTTCGCGGGCGCCAACCTCCCTGTCCTGCTCTGGGTCCAGCACCGCAAGCGTGCGCTGGGTAAAGAAGCTCGTTGCTATGCAACCTCTACCCAGCACCGGCGCCCTCAGCATCGTGCCTCCCATCTCCCAAACGCACCGGAATCGGACCGAGCCCAACTTCCCGACCCGGTCCGACCTGAACCCAATGTTCGCGTCCCAATCTACAACCAGAGCCCAAAGGATGCGCCCCGCACCCCCTCCCCACGACTGGTTCCCATGAGCGCCAACACCCAGCAGCTGCAGAAATTGAGGGCGAGGATGGCTCCCTACCTATTGCTCTAGAACCCTCCAGCCCTCCCTCCCACATCTGCCGCCCAGGCTCCACCAGGCCTCACCCCCGGGCCGGCTTCCTCCCCAGGTGGCGCCCACGCCTCCCCACCCCAGCGGCCCAGCCACCCTACCTGAAGCATTACTTTGTACTGCTCCTCCGGTTTCTGGACCACGCACATATTACATCCCATGGTGCTGGCCGGCGAGGGAGAGGGCAGAATGGGGTAAACGCCTTTCACTGGCCCTTGCGCGGGACCTCAGGTCCCGGGCCAGAGCCGGGAGCCATACCCTAGAGCGGGGGGCGGGCCGCCTAGCGGGGGAGGGGGGCACGCCCCCGAGGGGGGGGCAGCTCCACGCCCCTCGGGTTAACTCTTGGCTGGCTGAGGCCAGGGGCCAGCATGCTCCCTTGCACCCGGCCAGGAAAAAAAGGGAAGCGGGGGGATGGGCGGGCGCGCCGGGCGTTGCTTGGCTACAACCCCCCCAGGAGGCGCGGGGGCGCGCCGGGCCGCCGGGGGCGTCAGGGGCCGTGGGCCACGCGCCTCCCCACCCGCGGGGCCCGCCGCTGCCGCTGCCGCTGCCTCCTCCGGCTCCCGCCCATGGCCGCCGGCCCCGGGAGCCTGGCCCTCGCGCTCAGCGCCGCGGCCCGGCCCGCCGACTGGGGGGCGGCGGCACGGCAGCGACCCCCGCTCGCGGCCAGACCCGCGCCCGAGCTCCTGCCTCGCCCGGCCGCGCTCCCCGCGCTCCTAGAGCCCGTTCTCCGGACCCCAGCTGGCCCCGCTATCTCCAGCTCCCGCCCGAGACGACGGGCACGCGCGCGCGGCCGCGGTGGCGGCGGGGGAGGGGCGCGGGGACGGGGCGCACGCGCGTGGGGGAGGAGAGCGGGGCTGGGTGGGAGCGCGAGCGGCAGGAGGCCGCGGGAGCTGGCGCGGGAAGCCAGGGGCGGGGCCTGGATACGAACCTTGAAGGGGGGCGACCCCTGACTCCCTGCCACCCCAGGCGTCGGGCCCCGGGGTGCCCAGCACTGGACGTACCGCCTGTGCGGTGCCGGCCTGGGAGATGGGGATCCATCCTGTTTGGAGAAACGCCTCTCGGGATCTCTGAGAGAGCTTAGGGCCTCCGAGGGGGACGCAATTTCAGCCCCTTTGCCAGGTCCTTCACGCAGCAGCCCGAATGCCTCTACCCCTCCCTCCTTTTTCCCTTTAATGAGGGCCTCTCTCGTTTAACTCGGCCTTTCGTTCGCTGTTGTTGAAATGGACACCTTTGTGTTTTTTTGTGTGTTTCTTTTAAGAATAAAAAGGAAAAAAGCTTGAGATGGCGTGGATCCTGGTGAGAGCCTGCCAAGCCTCTTGGGATGCCCCGAAGCCCTCGCGTGAGCACCGGTCGGCCTGGGTTTGCTGCCTGCCTACCTACCTGTGTCTTTAATCCCCAGCTCACGCTCAGGCACAGAGCTTTAACATTCCCTCCATCTCTTCCTCTTCTCTCCCACAGCCTGTCCTTTCTTCTCGGACAAGCCTAGAGAGAGAAAAGGCCTTTGCCTGGAAAGCTCATCTCCTGGGTGCCGGGCAGAGCTGCTGAGCTCAAGCTCCCTGGCTTGCACGCCTTATTTCCAGGCTTTGGCAAGTGACAAAATCATTAACCACACAGGGCCCTTTAATTACACCCCCACGGTGTGGGAAGGACCTTCCAAAGCCCTTCTTTCCTCCCTGACTCCTGATTTATAGGACTCTGGAGAAAGGATGTGAGTGTCCCCAAAAGCAGACCTTGAGACAAGGTCTGGTGGGCAGATTGTTTGTGTTGGAAAGTGAGCTCAGGATGAAAGCCAGGGTGCCCTCTCATGTTGGTGGGCACTGGGAGCTGCTGGGACTTGACCTTGCTAGGAGCTGGATAGAGTGCATCTCAGAACTGTCTGTCCCAGACCTGAAGAGGGGACTCCCAAACCTGGTGGCTTAAAACCGCAGAAATGTATTCTGTTACAGTTCTGAAGGCTCCACGACCAAAATGAAGGTGTTGGCAGGGCCATGCTCCCTCTTATGGCTCTAAGAGAGTGTCCTTCTTTGTCTCTTCCTAGCTTCTTGGGGGCGCCCAGCAATCTTTATTGTACCTTGGCTTGTGGCTGCATAACTCTGTTTTAAATATATATTTTTTTTATTGAGAGGAAGGGAGAGAGAGAGAGAGAAACATCAATGATGAGAGAGGATCATCGATCACCTGCCTCCTGAACGCCCACTGAGGATCAAGCCTGCAACCTGGGCATGTGCCCTGACTGGGAATTGAACTGTGATCTCCTGGTTCATAGGTCAACGCTCAACCACTGAGCCACACCAGCGGGGCCATCACTCTATTTTTCACCTCGGTCTTTACACGACCTCTTCCCTGAGTGGGACTGTAGTGAGGCTATGGTGAGATGCCCATCCATGAATCAGGTCTGAGTGTTTCCCCCTCATCAGTCAGTCATAGGGAACCTCCTGCTATGAGTCTACAGGTGTGAGCTGAGGGGGAGTACCATTGTGATAGAGGCAAGGGATCTGGGGTCTAGACTACCTGTCCATATACCTGACTTGAGCATCTGGCCCCAGTTGAACTTGGCCCTGAAGGCCCTGAGCCAAACTGGATTGCTGCTCTGCCTGCTTGGCCACGATTCCGTGGGTTGTGCTGGTACTCAGCTCATGACAGGCAGCTCCAGTCAGTAGGAACTTGATGGCCTATGGTCAGGCTCTAAGTCTGTACCACAGCCCAGTAGCATGATAGCAGCTGCGTTCTGGGCGGTGAGTAACTCTGCCACAAAAGAAACGGCCTTGCTCCCAACCTTTATGAGTCCGTGCTGAGATCCTTCTACTGAGGCTTTCCACAGACTGCACAGCAGTGTCTACCATGGACAGATCCCTCTATTGCACCTTTGGTTGGTTGTGGTTGCATCATGGCTCTAGCGGCAGAGCAACTTGCACTGCAGCCCAGGCCTTAATAGGTCATACCTGTGTGTCCCAAGACCTGTTTGATCAGACATTCCACCAGTTTGGTGATCTATCCAGCATCATGCCAAATGAATCTACTTTCTTGCTTTTTTCTTCCTTCAATCAGAAAATCCTAATCAATATGAAGACCTCTGAGAGTGTGGGAAGCATGGAGCTCAGAAACAGTTGATCCAGGGGCAGCTACTCGGAGGAAGAGGGTGGAGGGACATCCCAGCATGGCAGGAGGGTGGCAGGTGTGGTGGGCAGCCTGTCTGGAGCCGAACGAGGTGTTCAAGAGACAGAATGGCCCGGCTGGCGTGGCTCAGTGGTTGAGTGTCGACCTATGAACCAGGAGGTTACCGTTCGATTCCTCATCAGGGCACATGCCCAGGTCGCGGGCTTGATCCCCAGTGTGGGGCGTGCAGGAGGCAGCTGATCAATGATTCTCTTTCATCATTGATGTTTCTATCCCTTATCCCTCTCTCCCTCTCCCTTCCTCTCTAAAATCAATAACAATATTTTTTATTATTTTTTAGTTTTTTTATCCTCACCCGAGGATATTTTTCCATTGATTTTTAGAGAGAGGGAAAGAGAGAAATATCAATGTGAAAGAAGCACATTGATTGGTTGCCTCTTACATGCGCCCTGACCAGGGCCTGGGCCAGGAGGAGCCAGCAACCCAACAGAGGTACATGCCCTTGACCGGACTCGAACCCAGGACCCTTTGTTCCACAGGCCGATGTTCTATCCACTGAGCCAAACCATCAAGGGCAAAAATATTTTTTTAAAGAGAGAGAGACAGACATAGTGAGGGCTGTCACCACTATGATCCCTGTGACCATTGTAGCATTCTTTAATATAAGACCAAATGCCAAGGATCTTCTGAACTGGTCCTGTTATGATGCCCTGAAGCTTGGATCTGCTGAGGGCATTAGGTCACCTCACAGAATGGTTCTACTGCAACCCACCCCTGATTGCTGCAAAGAGGCCAGGAGCCCATTCTCTTATTTTTCCATTGGACATGAGGTCTCTGGTCTCCATTCTAGCCCTGCCAGATGCGGGAGTGGGGAGCCCTGCTTCTCAGTACTTGCTTGTGACCTTGCCCACTGGCTCCCCCACAAGGGAACTCCCAGGGACACTGAGGCCAGATCATGACCCGAAAACTCTGTTCAGCTTCTCTTCTCTGGGGGACCTTGACTCTTCCTCTTCTGTCATTCCAGAGTGGTAAGATTGCCCACTCCTAATGGGGCTCTAAGCCTTGTGCGTGCTATTCCATCTTCCATGGGGTGTGCCTTTGACATTATATCCAAAGAAGTCATCACCAAACCAAAGGTTTCCCCTAGGTCCTCATGTTCTAGGATTTTACAGTTTTGCATTTTACATTTAGGTCTACTATCCATTTGAGTTAATTTTTTTTAAGTTTGTGCTGAAAGAAGCAAAGCTTTTTTTTCACCGTCTTTATATATTCTTATTGATTTCAGAGAGGAAGGGTGAGGGAGAGAGATAGAAACATCAATGATGAGAGAGAATCATTGATCGGCCACCTCCTGCACACCCTACACCGCAACTCAGGCATGTGCCCTGACTGGAAATCAAACCGTGACCTTCTGGTTCATAGCTCGATGCTCAACCACTGAGCCATACCAGCCAGGCATTGAGTTAATTTTTGTGTGAAGGATATAAGGTCGTCTAGATTATTTATTTATTTATTTATTTATTTTGGCATATGGCCGTCCAGTTGTTCCAGCACCATTTTTTGAAAAGATTATCCTTTCTCCATTGAGATCAGTTGACA
The DNA here is from genome assembly GCF_963455305.1 of Plecotus auritus. Lineage (NCBI taxonomy): Eukaryota > Metazoa > Chordata > Mammalia > Chiroptera > Vespertilionidae > Plecotus > Plecotus auritus. Next base: position 132,108,422 of record NC_137784.1, read on the forward strand.
GTATTGTAAGGGTCTATTTCTGCTACTCCATTTTGCAAAACTGAAAAGAAACCCTGTTGATGTCAGGGAATAAGCAAATGGGAGGCCCAGGGGACTTCTCATGTTTTATATGAGAACATGTTCTGACTCATGGGAACATGGGTATTTGCTTTTCTAGTGTGTATTTTTTTTTTTAAATTCAGATGCACAGAATCAGATTACTCACTCTCCATCAAATTAGTCCATTCAAGGCCTTCTTTCATTTTATTTGAAAAATAAGCCCATTAACACCTGTGAGGCAATGACCCAACCCTGGCACAGTACCATTACCAGGAACTTACATATACTTTCCTGACGCCCTACTTCCTCCAAACCCCACAGTGACCAATAGCCTACATTTGGATTTATCATTTTCTTGCTTTTAAAATTTGTGGTAGAATATGTATAACCCAAAATCTGCTGTTTTAACTATTTTTAAGTACAATTCAGAGGTATTCGTTACATTCACACTATTCAACCATCACCACCATTTCCAAAAACCTTTAATCACCCCAAACTCTGTACCCATTAAACAATAGCTCCCTATTCTCCTCTCTTGGGCCCTGGTAAGCTCTATCTACTTTCTATCTATGAATTTGCCCACTCTAGATATTTTATTTTTTATTTTATTTATACTTTTTAAAAAAATATTTTATTGATTTTTTACAGAGAGGAAGGGAGAGGGAGAGAGAGTTAGAAACATTGATGAGAGAGAAACATCAACCAGCTGCCTCCTGCAGACCCCCCACTGGGGATGTGCCCGCAACCAAGGTACATGCCCTTGACCGGAATCGAACCTGGGACCCTTGAGTCTGCAGGCCAATGCTCTATCCACTGAGCCAAACGGGTCAGGGCTCTAGATATTTTATATAAGTGAAATTGTATAATATTTGTCACTTTATGACTGGCCTATATCACTTAGCATAATGTTTTCAAGGTTCATCCATGCGATAACGTGTGTCAGAATTTTACTACTTTTTAAAAATATATATTTTTTTAATGTATACCCAAACATTTTTTAAAATATATTTTTATTGATTTCAGAGAGGAAGGGAGAGGGAGAAAGAGATAGAAACATCAATGATGAGAGAGAATCATTGATCAGCTGCCTCCTGCATGCCGCCCCCCCCCCCCATCTGGGCATATGCCCTTGACCAGAATTGAACAGGGGACCCTTCAGTCCTAAGGCTGACGCTCTATCCACTGAGCCAAACCAGCCAGGGCTAAAATATATTTTTATTTATCTCATTCAGAGAGGAAGCACATGCGAGAGAGAAATAAAAACATCAGCGATGAGAGATAATCTTGATTGGCTGCCTACTGCACACCCCACCCTGTGGATCGAGCCTGCAACCCGGGCATGTGCCCTGACTGAGAATCGAACCGTGACCTCCTGGTTCATAGGTAGATGCTCAACTACTGAGCCACACCAGCTTAGCAGAATTTTATTTCTTTTTATGGCTGAACAGCATTCCATTGTATGAATAGGCCATATTTGTTTATTCGGCCATCTGTCAATGGACACTTGGGTTGCTTTCCCCTTTTTTAATATAGCTTTATTATATATTTATGTGTGTCTAAAATTATGTGTTTTTGGTGTAGCATATTTTTAACTCTATGTAAAAAGTATCCTGTCTGCAGGCTTCTGGGACTTGCTTTTCTCTCCTCAACATTATGTAACCAAGTTTTTTTCCCCATGATGTGATTTCCATGAAGAGAATTTCAGTTGATTCCAGTTTATTGTTATGAACTTTTGTGTGCATGCCTCCCAGTGCAACATATGGAAGTTCCTCTTGCCCCACTGGCGTGACTCAGTGGTTGAGCATCGACCTATGAACCAGGAGGTCACGGTTCGATTCCTGGTCAGGGCACATGCCCTGGTTTGGAGCTCAATCCCCAGTAGGGGATGTGCAGGAGGCAGCCAATCAATGATTCTCTCTCATCATGGATGTTTCTATCTCTCCCTCCCCCTTCCTCTCTGAAATCAATAAAAAAAAATTTTTTTTTAAAGAAATTCCTCTTGCCTACTAGTACTGTATGTGCCTAAGAGTGGAAGATACGCACATGTTCACCTTGTCAGGGAAAGGCCTAATTGCTTCCCAAAATTATCCTACCAATTTACACTCCCACTAGCAATATAAGAGGCCCTTCAGTACTACCCACAGGTTTAGTCATCCACTGGGGGGTCTTGGAACATATTTTCTGCAGATAAGGGGGGGCTACTAGATATTTCCTTCACCACTTGTTGAATAATTCCCTCTTTCTTTCCTCATCTGCCCCCTGTGTCACATATTAAAGGAAAGTCTTGTCTTTGAGAAGTCTGTTTAGGGCTCTCTGTTCCATCCCACCGGCCAGTTTGCCTACCCTTGTACTCATGTCAGGCTTTGTTCGTTGTTATAGCTTTATAATAAGTCTTGTTATCTGCTAGGCAAGCCCCTGCTTATTCATCTCCTTCGAGGGTGTGTTACTTGATCTTGACCTTTACTCTTCTATACAGCTGACAGTAACACTAATACCTAAACCTATTAAAGAGAGTACAGAACAAAACCTATGGATGAGTCTCACTTTTTCTTAAAGTCTTTACTGTTGAAAGTATCACTTTTTTTATTTTATTTTATTGATTTTTACAGAGAGGAAGGGAGAGGGATAGAGAGTTAGAAACATCGATGAGAGAGAAACTTCGATCAGCTGCCTCCTGCACACCTCCTACTGGGGATGTGTCTGCAACCAAGGTACATGCCCTTGACCGGAATCGAACCCGGGACCCTTCAGTCCGCAGGCTGACGCTCTATCCACTGAGCCAAACCGGTTTTGGCTCGACTCTCACTTTTTAAAAATTATTTTAAAAATTGATTTCAGAGAGGAAAGGAGAGACAGAAACATCAATGATGAGAGAGAATCATTCATCGGCTGCCTCCTGCACGCCCCACACTGGGAAATGAAGCCCACAACCCGGGCATGTGCCCTGACCTGCTGGGAATTGAACCGTGACCTCCTGGTTCATAGATCATAGGTCAACGCTCAACCACTGAGCCATGCCAGCTGGGCGACTCTCACTTTTGAATAAAGATGCAATCATTCTAAAGAAAAGATAAGCGAGTGGACTCCAGCGATATAACAAAAGAATAAAACAATATGTCTGACCAAGTAGGATCTAGTCCCGAAATACAAGAGTGGTTCAACATCAGGAAATCTTTTCACGGAAGTCATTACTCAGCAAATTATAAGAAACTGCTTGATCACATCAGTAGGGTTTGTAAGGCATTTGATAGAATTCAATATCCATGCCTTTGAAAGAGTCCGGACATAGGAGCCTGGCTGTGAGAGACAGCGCTTTGTCTGTTCTGCTGAGCTCACCAAAGCAAGGTGTGGGGGCTTCCCCAGGCAGTAGGATTCTCAGGGAAGCTGCAGGCGACGGGTGTGCAGAGTAAATAGTGACCTGCCCCAGGCTCTCATATGCCAAATAAGAGCAGCGTTGTCTCTAAGTACGGGGTTTATTCTAAAGTGGGACACGCCCAGCGGTGTGGCGCTCAGTGGTTGAGCGTGGACCTATGAACCAGGTGGGCACGGTTCGATTCCCGGTCAGGGCACATGCCCGGGTTGCAGACTTGATCTCCAGTGGGGGCATGCAGGAGGCAGCCGATCCATGATTCTCTCTCATCATTGATGTTGCTGTCCTTCTCCCTGCTCCCTTCCTCTCTTGAAATCAATAAAAACATATTTTTAAATAATAATAAAGTGGGCCACCTATATCCCTGCGCACAGCAAGAGCTACAGGACCTGGGGAGCGTGGGGAGGGGATATGTGCAATTAAAAGGCAGCAAGCATAGCACAGCAGCCAATGGCAGCACATCTCAGAAAACACTGGAAACGAAGTACACTTCCGGAGGTAAGGGACTCATCCTGAAGTAGTAATCCTACATGCTTTGCATAAAACAGGAGCTTAGAGATCAAGGTAAAGACAATGGAGACAGAGCAGGAGCCACACTGGGGGTGGGGTGAGGGAGGGGCAGTGAAGATAGGTGAAGAATAACAGACTGGCGTAGTAATGGCAGAGCTCAGGAAACACCAAGTTACCAATATTTCCCCTATGGTTAGTGCTTTTTGAGTCCTGCTTAAGAAATCCTTCCCCAATACAAAAGAATACTGAATGTCAACTGTACTAGTAATTGAACAATAAAAGTTTTTTTTAAAAAAGTAATCAGAAAATAAAATAAAATTGAAAAGGAAAAGAAGTCTTTCCCAACTCCGAGATCATGAAGATGTCCTCCTGTTGGCTTTTTTGATTTGCCTTTTATTTTTAGATTTATTCTACAGCTGGAATTGATTTTTGTGTCTAGCCTCAAGCATGGTCAAGATTTTTTTTTTTTCCTAAAAAAAAAAAAAAAAAAAAGACTCTTCCAGGTTGGAGATGCTCAGGAATGCTTTCTAGGGTCTTATTACGAGGTCCAGGTTGGGTTTTTTGAGTGCTGCTTTTAACGATGCCAGGAAGCCTACCAAAGTAATCCCTTCCTTTAAAAAGTACATTGCATTGAGGTGCAAGTCCCTTTGGGGGCGGGGCACTGGCTTATACTTATTAGGTTGTAAAAAAAATAATATAAATGGAGCCACTCTAAAACGGAGCCGGAGCTGCCATGTCAGAGGAGCTGCCTTACAGGTCTTACTCCTCAAACCTTTAGGATATGAAAACAGGACAAAATAGCCCGGCCGCCGTGGCTCAGTGGTTGAGCATGGATCTATGAACCAGGAGGACACGGTTGGATTCCCGGTCAGGACACATGCCTGGGTTGTGGGCTCGATCCCAGTGTGGGGCATGCAGAAGGCAGCTGATCAATGATTCTCTTTCATCATTGATGTTTCTGTCTCTCTCTCCCTCTCCTTTCCTCTCTGAAACCAATAAAAATATTTCTTTGTAAAACAGGACAAAATAACCTCTAGACTGGGGCCTAAGACAACCTTGTGTCCCAAAGAACTGTTTGCAAACATAACAAGAAAGCAGGTAGTATGATCACTGGACTGAAAATTTAAAACACTGTTTAGAATTAAGGTCGCTATATTATGTCATCTGCATCAATAGACATGCCTTCCTTCTGTGGATGTAATTGTCCCCCTTCCCCATCTCATAAATACCCATCGCCTTTGTCGCCTCATTTATCGGAACACTATTTGGGTTTCTGCCTGAATCAGTGTCCCGAATTCATGCTTGTTGCCTCTCACTCTGGCCTTTTGATTTTAGACTTAACAGGGTCTTGGGCACTTTTAAATTTTAAGGGAAGCCCTTGGAAATTCTTAGGATCAGATCCTAATTCTTAGGAGGGGATATTATCAGCATTCTCAACGTTTATAACTGTCCTCTTCTCTACAAACTAAGGCCCGTCGAAATGCAAGTCCCTTTGAGGGCAGAGGGGCCTGCCACTTTCATCTATCTATCTATCTATCTATCTATCTATCTATCTATCTATCTATCTATCTATCATCTATCTATCATTTGCCACTTTTAAAGTGTAAGAGGACCACTGGAAATCTTTGTAGCCAGATCACAATTCCCAAATTAATTAATCTGTCATTTCCTGGGGAGGGAATTAACCCCCTCCTCTCCTTCTGCCTTGAATCCCACCATCTCTGGCACTGATCTGGGCTGTAGTCTCCAACTATCTGTCTTTGGTTTCTGTTTGTCCCCCGACCCCGACCCCGACCCCGACCCCGGGCGGCTTTTGCAAATGAATCTCTCTGTCCTTGGGAAGGGGTGTAGGGGGAATAATATCTTCTTTGGGTCTCTCAATGGCTGGGCCTATGAATTAATCTGACATAAGACATATTAACTGGAGGAAAGCAGACACATGTTAGTAAATGTTCACATGTCCATGACAGCCTTCAGAAGAGAATGGAGACCCAAAGGCATGAGCAGAGCTGGAAGCTTTTATACCTTTTAGACAAAGAAATGGTGCATTTGTGAAGAATTGACAAGACAAAGGGGTCTGGGCTAGGGGTAGTCCACGGTGAAGTGACTAGGAGCGTAAGGCTGAGTTTAACAAGGTTTGTTTCTCCAGACAGGGAGCGCACCCTTCACTGGGGCGTTTTAGCTCCTGCTTTCAGGGAGATAAAGGAGGGTCAGAGGGCCCTTCTTGCACCTGCTACTTCTTATGTGCCTTTGCTTCAAAATAGTCAATATGGCAAGGTGGCCAATGTGGGGTGACATGCTCTGGTTTGCTTCTGGGGCTTCCTGGGCATTGCCTTGGGTTCTTGGTTACATGGATGTGTCCCCTTTATGAGTATCCATCAAGCTGTATATTTACGGTTTGGGGCTTTTCCGTCTGTATGCTATACTGTGTAAGAGTTCGCTTGGATCTTTTCCCTCCATCTGGATATTCAGTTGCTACAGCTCCAACGAATGAAAAGTGGCCCTTTCCCCATTGCTGTGAAGTGTGTCGGGGAAATATGATGTAAAACAAAAACCTCCCAACCCAGAACAAAAGCAGAAAAGCCAACGAATGCATAAATCAGTGGAACACAAATTGATGTTTCTCTTTCTCTCTCTCTCTCTCTAAAATCAATACAAAATTTTAAAAATAAAATAAAAGCAAGCAAGAAAGAAACCATTGTCTCATTGAATAAGCAGGAAAACAGAACCTGGTGCGCATGGCAGGCCACCCCCTGCAGGGGTGCAGACAGAAGAAATTCTCACCCTCCACAGAGAGGGGCGGGGGTTGGGGGGGGATACTTGTCATTCCAATAGGGATGTTTTGCCATTTGGAGCCCGGCGTCAGCTGAACTCAAACCCATCTCCTCCCAGGAAACTGGGCGTCCGGAGGTACCTTCCTTGATTACATTTCAAAAGATGGTCCCGGGCCCTTGAGGGGGAAGAAACATTCCTGAGTCGTGAGAATGGCTCAGAGCGTATTTACCGTTTAAAAGATTTACATACATTTGAAAAGACAAGGGAAGAAATTCTGAATGAAAAGATTGGAGGGGTGGGGGGGTGGCCTCCCGCCTTCTTTTCTTTTCTCCCCGCCCCCCCCCCCCGGCCTTATTTTCTACAGGGAGAATTAAGGCTCCCATTTTTAATGTGCATTTGCCTTTACCATCACTGCCCTGTATCCCTATGAAACAGTCACTTGACAATATGAATTCTCTCCTTTGTTGTTGTCACCTTTTTTTCTGGGCAAGTTGCAGACGCTTAAATCGCCAGCAAGTAAACTACAAAGCAAAACAACCAGTAGAATTACAATAAGATGAATCTTCAAATTCAGTATGACATTTACCTTGGGAGAATAACCTTTAAATATATGATGCTTCTGTTGAGGCTTAAATCAGATTCTTGGTAAGCAACTTGTGCACATTTCTCTTCATCATACACGAAATTGACTATCTGTTGTGACATTCCTCAAGCTTTCAAGTGCTTAACTATTTGAGTGTTATTTTTAAGTTCTATTCAATCCAAATCTAAAGAGTAGCTTCACTCTGAAGTTTTGTCATTAAAATTTTCAAGAGTTTTTCTTGGAAGGCCCAATACACGTTTTCTGAGTTTTCATCAAATATATAAGTAGCATCATCTTTACGTGGTCATTTAGGCCCTTCAGTAATTGTCCCATTTACTCAAATAATGTGTCTCAGATGTGAAATACAAAGACACTTAAAGAGAAAACCATGAGCCCCAAATGGCGTCCCTCGTGCTAAAAGCCCATGATACCAAACCTAGTTTTGATACTTGATCTAATTGCAGTTTCAACCTCTCCAAGAAACATAATCTTAATCAAGCAGTCTGGAATTTACTGGTCAAGCACCAGTTGGGGAGTCTTTACACGTGGGCTCTCCATTCCCCATAGAAGAGGACCTAGAGGGCATTATGCTAAGTGAAATAAGTCAGAGATGACAAATACCATCTGACCTCATTTATATGTGGAAGCTAAAAAAATAAAAATAAATAAATGAATGAATGAACAAAACAAAACAGACCCAAAGGCATAGAGGACAAGTTGACAGTTGCCAAAGGGGGATGGAAATGTTCTTTAAATTAAAACAAATAAGTAAATAAGGAAAGTAAAACAAAACTAAAACAACCTGAAGTAAATAATAAATATAGCCCTAACCGGTTTGGCTCAGTGGATAGAGCGTCGGCCTGCGGACTCAAGGGTCCCAGGTTCGATTCCGGTCAAGGGCATGTACCTTGGTTGCGGGCACATACCCGGTAGGGAATGTGCAGGAGGCAGCTGATCGATGTTTCTCTCTCATCGATGTTTCTAACTCTCTATCCATCTCCCTTCCTCTCTGTAAAAAATCAATAAAATATGTTTAAAAAATAATAATAAATATAGAGTAACACATTTATTATCTATATATCCATATAGCAACGAAATTAGATGCAGTAGTTTATCATTTTAAATGTAATCCCAGGAAACCACCTATTAAAATTTACTATTCATCATATTAGGTTAAAAGGAAAAACTCAAATATATGCTCTTTAGAAGAAGCGCACTTAAAAGCAACAGGGAAAATAAAAGCAATGGATAAATTCAACACATGTAAACCTAAGAACACAAGAGAGGTCATATTCATATCTGATATTAGTATCAAATAATGTGGAATTTAGGATTAAACACACACACACACACCACACAGAATAAAGGGAGGTACTCCATAATGATAAAATACACAACCGATGAAAAAGAATGGTCAGAAAGATATGTGTACCAAACTTCGTAACAGCTACAGCCATAAATCCAAAACAAAATAAGAAGAAAATTTTATTTGGAAAAAAAAAAAAGAAGGAAAGAAGAGGCAATCTGCATGATAAAAACCCTTGCCTTTCCTTTCCCCACAAAAAAGAACATATCCGGGCCCCCAAATAATCCCTTCTTTTCTTTTGTTAATAGCTCCCTAGCCCCGATCTCCTTCCTACAACATCCTTCCATTTTGTACCCCCCAGAGTGCCCTAATAGTCTCTGAGTAGGAAGCTGCCTGGTTCCAGAATTGCTTAAGAAAGCCATTAGATCTTCATGTTTACTCTGTTGAATTTTTTGAAAACAAAACCCATAGCCATCATCTAGTCTTATCAGGAGGCACGGATAGAACTTCCATGGTCATACTTGTCTTTAGTCTCAGGACAAACCCGTCCTATGGGCCATTCCTTTTCTTGCATCATTCCAAATCCATAGTCATATCATTATAACGTTAAGTCAATTACATCTCTCTGAATAACAGCCAACCTTTGTCTATCTATCTATATTGAGATGGGGGAACTTGTGTCCTAAAGTTAATCAAGGGACATTAGACCTGTGGTCTGTAGTATCAGTCTGTAAATGCCAGATTTCTGATTGTCTGTTAATGAGATGCTTTTCTTCTCTCCACCATCCTTTAATCTCTTCCGGAAGTCATGGCTACATATACCTAATTGTTTCCTTAAATTCGAACAGTCCTGTAACTTTAATAAGGATATCGTACAGCTCTTACAGCTGATGGATGCTGGACTCAGAGGGCCTCTGAGAGCTTGGTGGAATGATTTTCTTTCTCAGCATTAAACTATCCCAAGCAGTCCAATTTCAATTTTTAACCAAGTACATATTTGTTAGTAAATGCATTTCTTTTTTTTAAAAAAAAATGGTTTCAGGGAGTAAGGGAAAGGGAGAGAGAGATAGAAACATCAATGATGATAGAGCATCATTGATCGGCTGCCTCCTGCACGCCCCATACAGGGGATCGAGCCTGCAACCCAGACATGTGCCATGACCAGGAATTGAACCGTGATCTCCTGGTTCATAGGTCAATGCTCAACCACTGAGCCACGCTGGCCGGGCTGGAAGAATACTTTTATATCACTAAGAAATATGTATATGCAATTCTTAGAGTGACTCAAATACCCAGCTACTGTGAATAGGGCAGTCTGCCCCACTATGAGAACAGGCCTAAGATGAGTGCCAATATCAGGTACTCTATGTTAGGGTCGCTGAAGGAGGAACATACATGGTCGAAAGTGGTAAAGAATTATAAATTTATTAAATCATCTGGAAACCAGATGGGCTGAGCCCCTAAATGATGCCAGCACCCAGGGACAGGGAGTCAAAAATTTTATTATTCTTTCATTCATTCATTTTTATAGCAAAGGTGGAAATTTATTGACGAACAAGTACAGACTCCCACATGGGGATGGGGAAAGAGTTCCCGAGTCAAAGACTTTAAAGGCCTCTAGTCAGGCCTTTTCGGAGGGGAATTCTCTGGGCGGATCCGGATCCTGGGCAAGTCCAGGGGGAAAGTTACTGGTCTTTGCAAATGGAATGTGGGCTAAGCGAAAGGGAATGTTGGTTGCGAAATGATAGAAAGGTCTGTTTCCCAGGGGAGGGGATATCAATTCGATTATTTGCTTGAGAAGGCTAAAAAGGGCTAATTCCAATGTAACCCTGATATTTGGGGCTAGTGATCTGAATCCAAGCCAGCAAGATCAGTGTACATTCCTGATAATCTATAATTAAGTCCCTCTCTCCTTCCCAGATACTGGTCTTGCAGAACCTGTTACTGTGAACAGTGCACTGCTCCCCGGAGGGAGGGTTATTAACGCTGGCGCCAGGCCAGACCATCAGATATGGCCTGGAGACCCCCAACACCTGGGGGCCTTCTTGCAAGGCCCTCGAAAAGGACCGGAAGCATAATCCATGTTTGTGGGACAAAGATCACAGGGAGGGAGATATAAAAGAAAGCCCCATGCGTGTTCCTTCACTCAGATTTGGAAGGCTGTTCCCTGAGTCCGGCGCTGTATTAAACAGTGTCCCTCCTTTTTCTTAGAAGTGTCTTTGGTTTTCTTTGGTCTTCTGCAACATGCTCACACCTAACACTCCAGAAAAGTCCTCCAAGGGAACTGCAGTCCAGTACTCCTGGAGGGCTGGCTCTGGAAAGGCCTATAATTACGTAGCCGAAATCTCTCAGTCAATTGGGATAGCAAATTTCTTTGGAGTGATCCTTCCGGGTCCTTCTAACTTTATTTTTAAAAATACATATTTTTATTGATTTCAGAGAGGAAGGGAGAGGGAGAGAGAAATAGAAAGAAACATCAATGAGAATCATTGACCGGCTGCCTCCTGCACACCCCCTACTGAGGATGGAGGCCGCAACCTGGGTATGTGCCCTGACCTGGACTCTCGACCCGGTGACCTCCTATGTTCATAGGTCGATGCTCAACCATGAAGCCAAACCAGCCAGACTCACTCTAATTTTTCACAAGGTGTGTGGCCAAGCTGAAGGCCAGAGTAGGTTGCAGAACTTTGGCCAATGAGTATTTTAGAGTTCGAGTGGTTAAATCCTGGAAGAAAGTAGGAATAAAATTACTTTTTCTGTCTGATTCAAATGCTCTGGAATGCCAGAAGTCGTGTTTATCATGAGAATCTACCATTGCATGAGCCGTGGCTTTTATTTATTTATTTTTAAATCTATTTTTATTGATTTCAGAGAGGAAGGGAGAGGGAGAGAGAGATAGAAACATCAGTGATGAGAGAGAATCATTGATTGGCTGCCTCCCTGTACAGCCCCTATTGGGGATCAAGCCTGCAAGCCAGCATGTGCCCTTGACTGGAATCGAACCCGGGACCTTTCAGTCCGCAGGTGGACGCTCTAACCACTGAAACAAACCAGCGAGGGCATGAGCAGTGGATTTCAAAGAGAGCAAGGCTTCAGGCCATCATGGTGCAACACACAACCATAGCTACGCAAAATCTCTCCGCTTTTACAAGCATTATTATTAGTTCTATGAAATTCTGCTGCCACCGGGTTTCCAGTAAAGTTGGTCAGGGAAAATGCCCTGTGCTTCTCTTGGCAGTGGCCTATAGAGAAATCTGCGGATAAATGGCACACCTCTTTGTTATGTTCTGAACAATTTCATTTATTTAGTGGGTGTCTAGTAAAAATCTAGTGCCTTTAAAATTCCTCTCGCCTAACCGGTTTGGCTCAGCTATCCAGAGCATTGGCCTGCAGACCGGTCCCGGGTTTGATTCCGGTCAAGGGCACCCACCTTGTTTGCAGGCTCTTCCTGGGCCCAGGCCCTGGTGGGGGTTGAGGGGGGGGGGGTTGGGGTGGGGGGAGGCACGCAAGAGGCAACCAATGGATGTGTTTCTCTCACATTGATGTTTCTCTTTGTCTTTCCCTCTCCCTTCCACTCTCTCTACAAATCAATGGGAAAATATCCTCGGGTGAGGATTAACAAATAATAATAATAAATAAAATAAAATTAATTCCTCTCTTACTCAGATGATTTTTACACAACAATACTAACCAGTGTTGTAGGCAGCAGGGAACAGCAGCAGGTGTCTGACCTGTGGAGTCAGACCAACCCTGGGTTCAGCAACCTTAGTTCTCGGGTCCTGGTTAGGAAAGAATTCAGAGCAAGACCCCAACTGTAAGAGAACGTTTCTTGGGTAAATTCTAGAGGCAGAATAGTAAATCCTAGGCGAAATGGGCTTAGGAAACAAGGTATGAAGGTAAAGGAAGGACCCTTGGAGCTTGGGAGTGAGAAAGCTAATGATAGGTGGGGGGAAGGAAGGGGTGGGGGAGAGCACTCTGGGTCCTCCATCCTAAGGGTTTTAAGGGCGGTCCCAGGGGAAGATCTCAATAGAATATCCAGCAGTTTTCCAGGTGTGTCCTTTCAGGGTTGTGGTCCCCACTGATTGGCCGGCACCACCATTATTCCATGCAGCTGGTCCTGAGGTCACAGGTTTGGGCGCTTATCTGGGCCTGGAGCTGAAATGCCACTGAGGCCTGGATGTCATCTCTTGGGAGGAAAGGCCAGGGGCTCCAAACCACAGGACCAGCGCTCTGCTAGGGGAGGGAAGGTCACCCTGGGGGCGAGGTCCCACCCCACCATTGATTGTCCATTGTCTATGAACCAGGAGGTTACAGTTCCATTCCCAATCAGGGCACATGCCCGGTTGCAGGCTCGATTCCCAGTGGGAGGCATGCAGGAGGCAGCCAATCAATGATTCTCTCTCATCATTGATGTTTCTATTTCTCTCTCCTCCCTTCATCTCTGAAGTCAATAGAAATATATATTAAAATGCAATATCATTTACAAGAGCTCAAAGAAATGAAACACTTAGGTGCAAATCTAACAAAACATATATAGGACCTGTTTGATGAAAATTACAAAAAGCTCATGAGAGAGCAAATAAAAGGAGAGACAACCTGTTCATGGATTGGAAGACTCAACATAGCAAATATATAAATTCTCCCAAAATTGACATGCAGATGTAATGCAATTCCTACAGAAATCCCAGCAAGATTTCTTGTAGATATAGACAATATTATTCTGAAGTTTATATTGAAAGACAAAGGAATTAGAATAACTACAAAATCTATATATTTAAAAGGCTAATATGCTAAGTGTCCGACCATCTGACCTGTCACTATGATGCACACTGACCACCAGGGGGCAAACCCTCAACACAGGAGCTGCCGTGATGCACACTGACCATTTACAGAGAAACAGCACCATGGACCTGGTGCCCACAAAGCAACACTTGGCTTCCCCCAAGTGGGACACAGGCCTCACCTCCAGCCTGGAGCAACAGCCCACCAAATCTTAGCAGACACTGCCAAGACCCCATAGCGCAAAATGCGGCCCACAGCCCAGCCCAGCTCAGAAACAGTGGCTGTGGGTAATGATGTCACGTAGCAATGCCCAGCTTCCTCTCCTTAGGACTAGTCTCCTTGGAGTTTCTTCAGCCCAGGAACATTACTTGTTTTATAGCCAGGTGGAAACATTTTACACTTTAACCAAATGTCTGTGAAGCGTTTTCCTGTGCCTCATCTCATTTGATCCTCACAGAAGTCCTGGAGTAGGTAAATAGGAGACTTGGTGGAATCCTATTTTCTTTTCATTAGCTGGAAAACAGAGATTTAGAAAGCTTAGAAATTGACCCAACTGAAAAGAAGTAAGAAATGGTGGACCTTGAAAATGACTTCAGGTTTTCTCACTGAGCAGAAAATACTCAAACACTGCTGCAGTTGAATATTTTACCCTTTGTTCTCCCTGCGTGATCTACAATAATAATGTGCTTCATGTTGATATTTATTGCTGTGTTGCTGACAATTACCTGAAAGAGAAGTTGGGGTGCTTCACTGGACTGGAAACAGTTTAGCTAAATCAGAAAGCAGGTCTAATTAAGCAAGTTTATTCTATATACTAGTATATAAAAAGCTAAGTTGACTTGCACATGCATGATATTTATAAAGCTCTCGCTGGCACCAATCTCATGCGTGTGTTTCGATCTGTCATTGTCGATCATGAATTTGGTTGACATTTCTATTATAAAGGCGAATAGCAATATTGAAATATTTCTTCTAATTAATTTCCTTTCAATGTGCACGAATCCGTGCACTGGGCCACTAGTATATCTATATATATAAAAAGCCAGCGACCAGAATGCCGTAACAACCAGAACGACCAGAGACCAGAACACCACACCCCTCGCCCAGGCTGGCCCTGCCCCCCAGGGAGCGGTTAGGGGTGCCCCTAGGCAATGCAATGGGGTGCGAATTTGATAGGGGAAAGTCGCAGAAATAGGGGAGAAGGTCTTAAGGGTCTGCAGGGTTGGGGTGGTCAGCCTGGAGTAGGTTTGGAGTGTGCTGGGGAAGAAAGAGGAAGATCCAATTGGAAAATGGCTCAGCACAGTACATTTCTCATTGTGAACCAGGACGGTGCCAGCAGTGGACTGAATGGGTGGTTGTTTCATGAGTGTGCTTGAGACTGACATGTTCATGGCAGCAGCAGTACTCCCAAAACTTCACTGATTCCAAATAGTAAACAGCTATCAACGCTAAAGAACAGAAAAATCTTCAACTAGAGGCCCTGGACATTGCAATGCGACTGAAGGAAACACCACTTAAGGAGGAGCTAGAAAAACCAGAGGACTGTGGGATTGTGGAGGACGCCTGGGCACCTACCGCTAGAACGTGAGCCTGTTATTGCGCATGTACATAGTCAGCCCTATAGTCCTCAGTCTCGCAGTATTTGGACGTGACTTCTGGCGGGAAATTATTTTGATTGAGGTTTGCTGTTCCCTTGTGGTGAGGAAGATCAGAATTAAAGGTTTCGTTTGTTACCTTGGTTTGAAGCGGAGGAAAATGGGATAGTGACGAATAAGAAACTTTGGAGATAGTGAAGGGCAGTTTGTCCAGACTGTTGAGAGCACAGAATTAGGGTTTAATTGGGGTAGAAATCCTGCTAATAGCACCTGATGCCTGAAATCTGAGCACTCTACTCTTAGGTTTTCCAGTTCAAGTGTTTGGAGACTGCCTATTAAAACATTCCTGGTTGGAAAGTGTTTGTATAGAAGCCCATAAGTATTAAGTATTTGCTGTGTTTACCATGCTTAGCTCTCTATAAGGAATGTGGAATAATGTTAAATGCCTCATGTTCTCAAGAAGCTTGAATTTTAAAATAAAAAATAGAGAAGAAATATAAATATCAAAAATAAAAAAAGAAGAAGCTTGAGTTTTAGAGGCAAAATCAGGCAGGGAGGCGAGCGGTTAGGAGCCAGTGGTCCCAGTTTGTGAGAGGGATGTCCAAAAGGTCCTGGATTGTGAGAGGATGCAGGCTGGGCTGAGGCCACCCCCCACTCCCTGTGCCTGAATTTCATGCACAGGCCTCTAGTATATATATATAGTACTGATTTTTTTTAGAGAGAGAGAGGGAGAGTGAGAGGGATAGAGAGATAGAAACAACAATGATGAGAGAGGAACATTGTGGATCAGCTGCCTTCTGCATGCGCCTTACTGGGAATCAAGCCTGCAACCTGGGCATGTGCCCTGACCGGGAATCGAACCAGTGACTTCCTGGTTCATAGGTCGACACTCAACCACTGAGCCACACCAGCCAAGCTCTGTTTCTTCTTTCTCTCATATCTTTGCCTTGTAATTCTTCATTACCTGTTATCACTTGGATATTTTCAAGCAAATGTTTTTCATAGTTTGTTGAGCTCATCTAGTTGTTCTCTATGAGTACTACGGTTCAGATTACTTACTTTGTCATTACTGGCCACAGAAGTCATTCAGCATCATGCTTATAGGCTTTATTTTATTATTATTTTTTTTAAATACATTTTATTGATTTTTTACAGAGAGGGAGGGAGAGGGATAGAGAGCTAGAAACATGAGAGAGAAACATCCATCAGCTGCCCCCTGCACCTCCCCCACTGGGGATATGCCCACAACCAAGGTACATGCCCTTGACCGGAATTGAACCCGGGACACCCTCAGTCTGCAGGCGGACACTCCATCCACTGAGCCAAACTGGCCAGGGCTCTTTATTTTATTATTATTATTATTATTTGATTGATGAGCAGAGAGAGAGAGAAACGCCAATCTGTTGTTCCATTCATTCATGCATTCATTGGTTGGTTCTTGTATGTGCCCTCACTGGGGATCAAACCCACAACCTTGGCGTATGGGGCTACCCTACCAGGGTTAGGCCCTCTTTATATTGCTGGGTATATATACATATTTTTAATTATCACCCGAGGATATGTCTTTTATTGATTTTAGAGAGAGAGGGAGAGAGAGAAAGAAGCATCAATGTGAGAGAGAAACATCGATTGGTTGCCTCCCCTATGGATCCTGGCCAGGGATCAAACTGGAAACTTTTTGGTGCACGGGACAGCGTTCCAACCAACTGAGGCACCTGGCCAGGGTTCTGCATATAATCTTGCTGGCAAATACTGCAGTGTTCCCTAATATTTTATCTGCTTCCTCAGTGATGAATGTCCAGATTCTCTGTAGTGCCAGTCACTACAAATAAGCTGCAATAAGCTTTGTCACATATGCCACCTTGCTCCT
Source organism: Plecotus auritus (assembly GCF_963455305.1). Taxonomy (NCBI): domain Eukaryota; kingdom Metazoa; phylum Chordata; class Mammalia; order Chiroptera; family Vespertilionidae; genus Plecotus; species Plecotus auritus. The sequence goes on from NC_137784.1 coordinate 132,125,252, forward strand.
TGCATAAGATTTTCTTTGTGATGTATGCCTAAAAGCAGAATTACAGGGACTAGGCTAGGTATACTTAATTAAACTAGATACTGAGGCCTAGCTAGTTTGGCTCAGTGGATAGAGCATCAGCCTGTGGACCAAAGTGTTCCTGGTTCAATTCCTGTCAAGGGCAAGTACCTTGGTTGCAGGCTCCTCCCTGGCCTGGGCCCTGGTTGGGGCTGGTGCAGGAGGCAACAATTGATCTATTTCTCTCACATTGATGTTTCTCTTTGTCTTTTCCTCTCTCTTCCACTCTCTCTAAAAATCAATGAAAAAAAAAATGTCCTTGAGTGAGGATTAAAAAATCTCTATATATAAAAGCCTAAGTGACCGTTGCAACCGAAACAACCGAATGGATGACCAAACAGGCTGCATGGGGCAACCAGGCTGGCAGGGGGGTTAGTGAGGGATGACCAAACGACTGAGCAGCAGGCTGTGTGGGGCAACCAGGCCGGCGGGGGTGGGAGCAGTTGGGGGCGACCAGGCCTGCAGGGGGGGCAGTTGGGGGCAACCAGGCCAGCAGGGGGCCAGTTAGGGGCGATCAGGCAGGTAGGTAGGTGAGCAGTTAGGAGCCAGTGATCCTGGATTGGAGAGGGTGCAGGCTGGGCTGAGGGGACCCCCCCTGTGTACAAATTTCATGCACCGGGACTCTAGTAAATAAATAAAAGGGACACAATAATAAAGTCAATTAAAAAAACAACAACAACTAGATACTGACACATTGTTCTCCAGAATGGCTGTGCTTATATTCCCAGAAGCAGTACACAGGGGTCCAATGTCCCTATATCCCTACATCTGTATCAGCATTTGGTATTACCTGTGTATCTAAGCGTGTGTGGCTGTGTGTGTATGTTTTTGCTGATCTAATGGGTGTAAAGTGATATGTCATTGTTTTAATTTGCTTTTCTCTGATAATCAATTGATTTGAACAACTTTTTATGCCTCTTAGCATGTTGGGGTTTTCTTCTATAAACTCCCTATTCATATGTTTTGCCCACTTATTTTTATTTTTCCAGCTTTATTGAGATATAATGATAAATAACCATTTAGGGACACTAGAAGTCAGAATCCAGCTGAGAAAACAAACTACACAAAGTATGTCAGCAGAGAGGATTGCATAGAGAGAATTGATTAAGCAGGTAGTGGAAGGAAAACAGTGGAGGAACTGAGATAGCACAGAGGTAATAACTGCAGGAAGCAGCTCCCATTTACAGGGCTAAGAGGAGAAGAGGAAGAGGTGGATTTAATGAGTTTATTTTTATCTTTTTAAATATGTATTTTTATTGATTTCAGGGAGGAAAGGAGAGGGAGAGAGAAAGAAACATTAATGATGAGAGAAAATCATTGATCAGCTGCCTCCTGCATGCCCTACACTGGGGAATCAGCCCAAAACTCATGCATGTGCCCTTGACAGGAATTGAACCTGAGACCTTTCAGTCCGCAGGCTGATGCTCTGTCCACCGAGCCAAACCGGCTAGAGCCAATGAATTTATTTTTTACAGAATATTTTTATTGCCCTAGCCAGTTTGGCTCAGTGGATAGAGTCGACCCATGGACTAAAGGGTCCTGGGTTCACTTCCGGTCAAGGGCGCATACCTTGGTTGCAGGCTTGATCCCCGGCTCTGGTCGGGGGTATGCAGGAGGCTTCCAATTGATGTGTCTCTCTCACATCAATGTTTCTCTCTCTCTCTCTCTCTCCTGCTCCATTCCACTCTCTCTAAAAATCAATGGAAAAATATCTTTGGGTGAGGATTAACAACAACAATAATAAAAATAAATTTTTATTGATTTTTTTAGAGAGAGAGGAAGGGGAGAGAGAGAAACACCAATGGGAGAGCGAAACATTGATTGACTGCCTCATGCACACCCCCAACCAGGGATCAAGTCCAGAACCCAGGCACTGGAGGACATCCAACCAACTGAGCCACAGAGGCCAGGGCATGAATTTCTAAGCTCAGAGGAGGGGCCTTACAGAGTTGGAAATCAGACTCTGAGGAGAGGGTGCTAAAAGGCTGTGGCCGAAACTACTAAGGCTTAGAAGGGGGGCCACATAGATCCGGACTCTGTCTTCTGAAGGGGGTGTTCCCTGACTGGTTCTGAGCTGGAGTTGGAAATCAATTGACATTGGCAGGCTGAGGGCCAAGGCTGGGTGACAGCAATAGGAACAGAAGGCAAACAGCAAGGACCAAGACCCTTGTTCCCTTCTCCAGCCTTGCAGTCTTTCTTTCTCTAGTGTCGCTCGTGGGGGAACCTAACAGAGAGCCAAAAGACAAAGAAGAAATGTGGCTGTGGAGTCCCCACGTGCCAGTATCACAAAACCAGATGTGGCATAATCCGCCACCCCACCCCTTTGGCTTCGCAGCATCAATACAAACCCTTCTACATGTATTTGAACTTCCATCAGCAATGCTGACAACTTGATGTTTCTGCCTGACAAAATGCCAACATCCTTCAGAAAAATATGCTCCCACCTTCTCCCCAAAGGGGAGAGACACAAAGTCCCAACAGCCTTTGTAATCTTCTCCAAATGACAGCCACAGTATTAAGGAGGTTAATTTCTCCTCTAAATAAGTCATAATCCCACTTGAATATTTTCTGACCCAGAGACTAAATTGTAAAGTTTCCTGTTAAAACAATTGCTGTAGCCTGGTCAGTGTGGCTCAATGGTTGAGCATCGACCATAAATCAGGAGGTCACGGTTCGATTCCCAGTCAGGGCACATGCCTGGGTTGCAGTCTGGATCCCTTGTGTGTGGGGTATGTAGGAGGCAGTTGATCAATGATTCTCTCTCATCATTAATGTTTCTATCTCTCTCTCCCTCTCCCTTCCTCTCTGAAACCAATAAAAATATATATATTTTAAAAAACACACAATTGCTAAATTACTTTATAATAAGGGGAAAAGAGAAAAAGCAGAATAGAAAATAGTAATATACACTGAGTGGCCAGATTATTATGACCACCCCATCAGTACTTCGTTGGGCCACCTTTTGCCTTCAATATTGCAGCAATTCTTCTTGGCATTGACTCCACAAGATGTTGAAAGGTGATGCGAGGAATCTGACACCATGCCTGATGAATAGCTCTGTCCAGTTCTGTGAGATTTGATGGTTGTGGAACCAGCTGCCTGATGGCTCTTTTAACTTTGTCCCACAAATGCTCAATTGGATTGAGATCTGGTGATTGTGGGGCCCACCTAAGCAAGGTAAAGTCTCCCTCATGTTCTTGAAACCACTCCTGCACAATATGAGCCCCGTGGCATGGCGCATTTTCTTGTTGGAAGAAGCCATTTCCATTGGGATACGCCATCAACATGATAGGATGAACTTGATCAGCAATGATACTTAGGTATGTTGTGCTATTCAGATGTTGTTCCACACGAATTAAAGGGCCCAAATCATGCCAGGAAAACATGCCCCAAACCATAACACTGCCCCCATCAGCTTGAAGGGCTGTACTCATGCATGTGGAGTGCATGCTTTCATGCTGTTTCCGCGAAATTCTCACTCTGCCATCTGCATGATGCAACTGGAAATGTGATTCATTGGACCACATGACTTTTTTCCAATGCTCGACTGTCCAATCCTTGTGTTCCTGTGCAAATTGGAGACATTTTATCTTGGTAACTGCAGACAGCGAAGGTGTTCGAACAGGCCTTCGTCTTCCATATCCCATACGATGCAGTGTATGGCTAATTTGCCTACAAACATCAGGTGGTCATAATAATCTGGCCACTCAGTATATATAATCAACTAACATATTTAAGGAAGAAATTATACATGGCTCTGTAACATTCATTTCTATACCTGGTCAAGAGACCAAAATTTATTTTTATAATTTCCTTCTATTATCTATATATATAAAAGCCTAATATGCAAAGTGTCCCCTCGGGAGTTCGAGCGACCAGGAGTTCGATTGCTCGCTATGATGTGCACTGACCACCAGGGGGCAGCGCGGAATGAACTAAGGCCCCAGCCAGCAGCCAGCAGCCAGCAGCCACTAGGGACTGAATTTCGTGCACTGGGCCTCTAGTCTTTTCTGTATTTCTCTTGCTCTCAGCTGGCATCCTGGCTGGTTGGGGTTCTATACCTGCTGGAATTCCTCAAACTTTCACTCCTGGAGGGTGTGGGTCCTCAGTGGAACACCTTTCACATGATTGGCTGTCTCCACCAGAGGCTGGCTAGACCCAGGGGAGTGCCGCCATGTCTAAGGCAGCAGGATTCTCTGCTGTTGGCGAATTTGGCCCTTAGAGGCAGCCAGGGCCAGGTTGGCCGTGGCTAGAGGCAGTCTATGCTGCTGAGCCCATGCATAACCCACCTTTGCCACCATGGCCACTTTGTTCATGGCCCCATCGAACAAGCACTGGGGTGGCTGGGAAAGAAGCTGACTGGCATCCACAGGGCACAGCATTTTGTCCACCTGGATACTGAGTTTCATTTCTAGTGGCCGCCCTTCTGGGATGTCCATCCACATCCCTCTTCCCAAAACCTCTGTAACCCCAACGCTGTTCTTTCCAAGTCATGACCATTCAGCCAAATCACTAGCAGTTTCCTATGAAGCAACATAGATCCATACTCCTGGCCATCTCTCAGGCCTGTCAGAATAGGCAATGACCTACATCACTTTATTTATTTTTATTTTTTAAAAATATTTTTTATTGATTTCAGAGAGGAAAGGAGGAGAGAGAGATAGGAACATAAAAACAACAACATAAAAACATCAATGAGACACATGATTGGCTGCCTCCTGCACGCCCCCTACTGTGGATCAAACTCACAACCTGGGCACATGATCTAACTGGGAATCGAACCCAGGACCTCTTGGTCCATGGGATGACGCTCAATCTACTGAGCTACACCACCTGATCAAACTACATCACTTTAAATAGCTTCTGCACAGCCAAGGAAACCATTGACACAATGAAAATGCAACTTATTGAACGGAAGAAAATATTTGTAAACCAGATATCAGACAAGGGGTTATTATCTGAGATATATAAGGCACTTCTACAATTCAATAGCAAACAAAACAAAACAAAAAACCCCAAATAATCCAATTAAAATGTGTAAAGGACCTGAATAGACATTTTCCCAAAGAAGATATACAAAGGGTCAACAGGCACATGCAAAGGTGCTCAACATCACTAATCACCAGGGAAATGCAAGTCAAAACCACAATGAGGTATCACCTCCCATCTGTTAAAATGATTATCATAAAAAAGACAAGAGATACATCTTGGTGAAGATATGGAGAAGGGAACCCTTGTTCACTGTTGGTGGAAATGTAAATTGGTGCAGCCACTGTGAAAAACAGTATGGAGGACACTCAAGGATGTGAGGGCAATCTGGCTGCGACATCTGTCACCCCATTGATCACCAGGGTTGATTCGGCTGATCTGGCTGGCTAGGTGGGTGTCCCCCTCCTCCCTCACTGATCCATGTGCATCCCTCCCAAAGCTGTGCACTCGGTCGAAGAGGACGACCTTCCCCACAGAGGAGAGGACCGGTCTTTGGTCAAGGGTATACAAGTAGCTGCGCTCCCCTGCTAGAAACTCCAAACAAGCTCTCAAAAAAATTAGAAATAGAATTATCATATGATCCAACAATCCCACTTCTGAGAATGTATCCAAAGGAAATGAAAACAGTATATTTAAAAGATATCTGCACCCCCACGTTCATTACAGCATTATTTACAACTAGAGGCCTGGTGCACAAAATTCATGCTTGGGTAGGGTCCCTAGGTATGGCCGGCAATCAGGGCCGATCAGGTTCCCTGCCTCCCAGCCTCCCCGCCTCCTCCTTCCCTCGCTCCCTCAGTGCCCCGCCGCTGCCACTGGTCACCCGCCATGTTCTGCGCCACCCCGTGGTGGTCAGCACACGTCATAGCAAGCAATTGAACTGTTCTCCTGGTCAAAGTTCCGAGGGGACACTTTGCATATTAGCCTTTTATAGATAGATAGATAGATGATAGATAGATAGCCAAGACATGGAAATAACCTAAGTGCCTGTGAGTGGATGAATGGATAAAAGAAATGTACATGTATACAATGGAATTTTATTCAACCATTAAAAGAAGGAAATCCTACCACTTGTGACACTATGGATAGACCTTGAGGGCACTGTGCTACTAAGCGAAATAAGCCAGTCAGAGAAAGACAAATGCGGCAATGATCTCACTTATTTATATATGAAACCTAAAAGCATTGAACTTGCCCTAGCCGGTTTGGCTCAGTGGATAGAGTGTTGGTCTGCGGACTGAAGGGTCCCGGGTTAGATTCCGGTCAAGGGCACATGACTGGGTTGCAGGCTCCATCCCCAGTAGGGGGCGTGCAGGAGGCAGCCGATCAATGATTCCCTCTCATCATTGATGTTTCTATCTCTCTCTCCCTCTCGCTTCCTCTCTGAAATCAATAAAAATATATTTAAAAAAAAAACCCACATTGAACTTAATGAATGCCTAAATAAGTGGGACAATAAATCTCTCTCTCTCTCTCTCTCTCTCTCTCTCTCTCTCTCTCTCTTTTTCTCTCTCTCATCAGTAATAATAAAAAAGAATGAACAATCAGCTGTACTGCTCAAGGTTCTGCCCACTTGGAGAAGTTTCCTTTGCCATTGTCCTTAGGGTCACCGATCAGTGCTGCTGCAATGCTGCAGCCATCTACTGGCAGGTTGTGCAGAACCATCTATAAACGGGGCTTCAGTTACTTCCTCCTCCATCAACTGGTCACAAGAAACATTCCAGGAAGCATGGACATGGTTGAGGGAGAGGAGGCCGTGTTGCAGGACTTGGTGACGAAGGAATCAGAGGCACTCGCTCATGCAACTTTGTGTGCTTTCTGAAACCACCTGAGTTTCTATCTCTCAAATCCCATTTCCATTCATTGTGATGTACTGCAGCACGTGCTCAACCGATGGCTTCACGTGCTCAACCTATGGCTTCAGATGAACACCCAGTTCCTGTTGGACAACTGAGGTCACATGGTCACCATTAGTCCTAAGAGTTCAGTCTCTACCAGGACCTGATAGCAAACCAAAGGAGAATGGTTATTGAAAGAAGAGGGCATGGATTTTCTACAAAACCCTAGAGATCTGCGCGGTGCTTCTCCTATTGTTCTTGCTCTGATCCCCACACAAAATGGGCAGCCTTGAGTTATACAGTAAATAGGTCAATGTAACTCACTCACATGTGATATAAGTTTCAGAATCCAAAAGAGTCCACCAAACATTCTTTTTGTTTTGTTTTGTTAATCCTCACCCGATGATATTTTTTCATTGATTTTTTTTTTCAGAGAGAGAGTGGAAGAGAGAGGGAAGAGACAGAGAGAAACATCAATGAGAGAGGAATACACTGATTGGTTGCCTCCTGCACACGCCCTGACCAGGGCCTGGGCCAGGGAGAAGCCTGCAACCAAGGTACGTGCCCTTGACTGGAATCGAACCTGGGACCCTTCAGTCTGCAGGCCAACGCTCTATCCACTGAACCAAACTAGCTAGGGCAAAGATTCTTTTTTTTTTATTAATTTAATAAATCTTTATTGTTCAGATTATTACAATTGTTCCTCTTTTTTCCCCCCATAACTCCCCTCCACCCGGTTCCCACCCCACCCTCTGCCCTTACCTCCCCCGCACTGTCCTCATCCATAGGTGAACGATTTTTGTCCAGTCTCTTCCCGCACCTGCCACACCCCTTTCCCCCCGAGAATTGTCATTCCACTCCCTTTCTATGCCCCTGATTCTATTATATTCACCAATATATTCTGTTCATCAGATTTTTTATTCACTTGATTTTTGATTCACTTGTTGATAGACATGTATTTGTTGTTCATAATTTTTATATTTACCTTTTTCTTCTTCCTCCTCTGTTTAAAGAATACCTTTCAGCATTTCATATAACTCTCCAAGATGGTTTGGTGGTGATGAACTCCTTTAGCTTTTTCTTATCTGTGAAGCTCTTTACCTGACCTTCAATTCTGAATGATAGCTTTGCTGGGTAGAGTAATCTTGGTTGTAGGTTCTTGCTATTCATCACTTTGAATATTTCTTGCCACTGCCTTCTGGCCTGCATAGTTTCTGTTGAGAAATCAGCTGACAATCGTATGGGTGGTCCCTTGTAGGTAACTAACTGTTTTTCTCTTGCTGCTTTTAATATTCTCTCTTTGTCTTTTGCTCTTGGCATTTTAATTATGATGTGTCTTGGTGTGGTCCTCTTTGGATTCCTTTTGTTTGGGGTTCTCTGTGCTTCCTGGACTTGTAAGTCTATTTTTTTTTACCAGGTGGGGGAAGTTTTCATTCATTATTTCTTCAAATAGGCTTTCAGTATCTTGTTCACTCTCTTCTTCTGGCACCCCCATAATTCTGATGTTGGTACGCTTGAAGTTGTCCCAGAGGCTCCTTACACTATCTTCAAATTTTTGGATTCTTTTCTGTTTTTTCTTTTCCGGCTGAGTGTTTTTTGCTTCTTTGTATTTCAAATCTTTGACTTGATTCTTGCTGTCCTCTAGTCTGCTGTTAGGTCTCTGTATAATATTTTTTATTTCAGTCAGTGTATGTTTAATTTCTAGTTGGTCCTTTTTCATATCCTCGAGGGTCTTGGTAAATTTATCAGCCTTTTCTAAGAAATTCTTGAAAAACCTTATAACCGTCGTTTTGAACTCTATATCTAGTTGTTTGTTTTCCTTCATTTCTTTCATTTGTGATCTGTTTCTTTGTCTCCACATTTTGGCTGCTTCCCTGAGTTGATAGAGTGGCTTTGTGTGCTAGGTGTCCTATAGGGCCCAGTGGCTCAGCCTCCCCAGTTACCTGAGGTGGACACTCTTGGTGCACCCCTTTGTGGACTGTGTGCTCAGCCTTGTTGTAGTTAAGCCTTGATTGTTGTTGGTATCACTGGGAGGAATTGACCTCCAGGCCAATTGGCTGTGAGGATCAGTTGTGTCTACGCTGGGAACACTTCTGTGCTGGAGACACTCTAATGAGACAAGATTTGCAAAATTGCAAAAGCCTCTTGCTCAGCTTGGATGGGGCGGAGTCTCAGGGTGGAGCAGACAGCCTTGGTTTCCCGTTAGCCTGCCCTATGAGGCCCCTGGGTCTCAGTGTCCCTCGGTAATCGCTGCAAGCACCTCTGAGAGAAAGCCACCCTTGAGTTTCGCCTGCTGCCAGACAGTCCAGTTTCTCCCCGAATGAGTCGGGATTCCCAGAAACTTGCCCAGAACTGGAGTTCAGCACAGTCAGGAGCTTCTGTCTCCCTCCCGCTTTAGAAAGCCAGCCACACACTCAGCCTCCTGTGCATTCAGCAGTCAGTCCTCTTTGCACGCATGCCTCCAGACCTCTGCTTTCCACAGCTCCCGAGTCTCAGTGTGCTTTCTCTTTTCCTGACAGTCCAGATTCCCCCCCGAATGAGTCTGGTTTCCCAGCGTCTCACCTGGGACTGGAGTTCAGTGCAGTCGGGAGCTTCCTTCTCCCTCCCGCTTTAGAAAGCCAGCCGCGCACTCAGCAGCCCGTGCACACAGCCGCCCATCCTCTCCTCGTGCGAGTCTCCGTACCTCAGCCTTTTTGCAGCTCCTCTGAGTCTCAGTGTGCTTTCCTCTTTTTTTCTAGTTGTAGAATTTCCACTCAGCCAGCTTTCCTGTGGTTCTGGATGGTGTCCGTTTTGTCTTTTAGTTGTAGTTTTGATATTGTTGTGCGAGGCAGCAGTTTAGGTGTTTACCTATGCTGCCATCTTGGTTTCTCCCAAACATTCTTTTTTAGAGGTAGTTTGTGCAAGGTGCAGCATCTTATCTTTTACTTCGAAGAGGATATCTTTACATGCTTTAGAGCATTGAGTTTCTAGAAACTTCCCTGAGGTTTTACTTTCATAAATTTTCATGGGGGTAGATCTCCTGCCTTCTGATTTGCATATGTCTTACTAAGGCATTTATAGTACTTTCTGCTTCTTGCTCATCAGATTTGATCAGGATGATGTCATCAGTATAGTGGACCCGGTGGATGCTGTGAGGAATGGTAAGATAATCAAAATTTCTAAGCAATAATTATGTCAAAGAGAAGGAGAGATGACATGGCCCATAGGCAAGACTGTGAAGGTGTACTGTTGGCTCTTCCAGGTAAAAAAAAAAAGTGCTGCCAAAACCGGTTTGGCTCAGTGGATAGAGCGTCAGCCTGCGGACTGAAGGGTCCCAGGTTCGATTCCGGTCAAGGGCATGTACCTTGGTTGCGGGCACATCCCCAGTAGGAGGTGTGCAAGAGGCAGCTGATCGATGTTTCTCTCTCATCGATGTTTCTGACTATCCCTCTTCCTTCCTCTCTGTAAAAAATCAATAAAATATATATTTTTTAAAAAAAGTGCTTTTGGTGGATTTTGCAAATCGCTACGGAGTAGAAGACTGGATAGGGCAATAGCTGGTCTGCTTCAACAAAGAGAGACCACATCTGGAACAGCAGCTGCAGTTGGAGTCACTGTCAGATTAAGCTTGCATCAACCCACAGTCATTCTCCAAGGTCATGGTAAATAGACAAATTGGGATATTAGAGATATCACCATGACTGCAACTTTCAAGACACTGATCCCTGCACTTCCCCTTAGGAATTACACCTGTGGGTTCTTTCCAGAGTCAGGGTTGATCTAGCATTTTGATATCATTGAATTTACGCCACAGGTGAGTTCAAATTGAAGTCAACAAACCAAGTAGGCTGTTAAAGTCCCTTCCAGCTGCATGGGCTAATAGTAAAGGTAGAATCTTTGGTAAATGGACCCAGCTTAATAAATTGTGCCCAACCCATGATTACATTCCATTTTCCTTGGTATAAAAGCCTTAGAATTCACTCCCACACATATTCCTCCAGGTTTCTGCCAATATTTACTAGCAAAAAAAATCTTGCTATTCTTTTATTGTATAAGCTACTTCCTCCTGGGTCTTAGCATGTGCCTGTACTGCTAAACCATGCTGAGAATGGACCTCATTGTGGGTCTAATGGCAATAGGGTTGGTTGTGGTGGGTCTTGAGGAGAATGGATGTTCCCTTGCAAGGCAGCAGAGAGCTCCATGACAGCCCTAAAAATTCTCTTGCTTTTTGTAGCTGTAGGGCAGACAGTGCTGAAAATCAAGCACCACGTTGAATTGTGTGCGTTATGGAATCCCATGTCAGTTGAATTTTCAGCTTCTCCACATTTCTTTTTTTTTTAATTATTTTTATTGATTTAAGAGATGAAGGGAGAGATAGAAACATCATTGATGAGAATCATTGATTGGCTGCCTCCTGCATGCCCCTCACTGGGGATCGAGCCTGCAACCAGGGCATGTGTCCTGACCGGGAATCGAACCATGACCGAGCATGAAGCAGAGGACAGCAAAGTGAGTTGGGACCCAAGGGACAGTACGACAACTTAATAACTGGCACACCCACTCTCTGGCCCAATAGCTCTCTTCCTAGAAGGTATACCCTCTCCCCACCCCACCCCCATCCCCCAAAGACTGCATATATCCACTGCCTTTTTAATTATTATTGATTTGAGAGAGAGGAAGAAAGAAACATTGACTTGTTGTTCCACTTATTTATGCATTTATTGGTTGCTACTTTATGTGCTCTGACTGGGGATCAAACCTGCAACCTTGGTGTATCAGGATGATCCTTCAACCAAGGCTATCTTCAGCTGTTGTTATATAAGAACAAGAAGATCTAGGAGAAACCAAGATGGCGGAATAGGTAAACACATAAACTGCTGCCTCACACAACAATTTCAAAACTACAACTAAAAGACAAAACAGACATCATCCAGAACCATAGGAAGGCTGGCTGAGTGGAAATTCTGCAACTAGAAGGAAAGAGAAAAGCACACTGAGGCTCAGAGGAGCTGCAGGAGGCAGAGGTACTGAGACAGACGTGGAGAGGGCTGGCAACTGAGTGCATGGCTGGCTTTCTCAAGCGGGAGGGAGACAAAAGCTCCTGACTGCGCTGAACTCCAGTTCTGGGCGAGACTCTGGGGACCCAGGCTCATTCGGGGAGAAACTGGACTGTCTGGCAGTGGGCGGAACTTGAGGGCGGCTTTCTCTCAGAGGTGCGTGCAGTGATTACCATGGGACACTGAGACACAGGGGCCTATTCGGGCAGGGCTGACAGGAAACCATGCTGTCTGCTCCGTCCTGAGACTCCACCCCATCCAAGCTGAGCAAGAGGCTTTTGCAATTTTGCAAATCTTATCTCATTAGAGTGTCTCTAGCACAGAAGTGTTCCCAGCGTAGACACAACTGATCCTCACAGCCAATTGGCCTGGAGGTCAATTCCTCCCAGTGATACCAACAACAATCAAGACTTAACTACAACAAGACTGTACGCACAGCCCACAAAGGGGTACACCAAGAGTGTCCACCTCAGGTAACTGGGGAGGCTGAGCCACTGTGCCCTATAGGACACCTAGCACACAAAGCCACTCTATCAACTCAGGGAAGCAGCCAAAATGTGGAGACAAAGAAACAGATCACAAATGAAAGAAATGGAGGAAAGCAAACAACTAGATATAGAGTTCAAAACCACGGTTATAAGTTTTTTCAAGAATTTCCTAGAAAAGGCCGATAAATTTAGTGAGACCCTCGAGGATATGAAAAAGGACCAACTAGAAATTAAGCATACACTGACTGAAATAAAAAATATTATACAGAGACCTAACAGCAGACTAGCGGACCGCAAGAATCAAGTCAAAGATTTGAAATACAAAGAAGCAAAAAACACTCAGCTGGAAAAGCAAAAAGAAAAAAGAATCCAAAACTGTGAAGATAGTGTAAGGAGCCTCTGGGACAACTTCAAGCGTACCAACATCAGAATTATGGGGGTGCCAGAAGAAGAGAGTGAACAAGATACTGAAAACCTATTTGAAGAAATAATGAATGAAAACTTCCCCCACCTGGTGAAAGAAATAGACTTACAAGTCCAGGAAGCACAGAGAACCCCAAACAAAAGGAATCCAAAGAGGACCACACCAAGACACATCATAATTAAAATGCCAAGAGCAAAAGACAAAGAGAGAATATTAAAAACAGCAAGAGAAAAACAGTTAGTTACCTACAAGGGAGCACCCATACGACTGTCAGCTGATTTCTCAACAGAAACTATGCAGGCCAGAAGGCAGTGGCAAGAAATATTCAAAGTGATGAATAGCAAGAACCTACAACCAAGATTACTCTACCCAGCAAAGCTATCATTCAGATTGAAGGGCAGATAAAGAGCTTCACAGATAAGAATAAGCTAAAGGAGTTCATCACCACCAAACCGGTATTATATGAAATGCTGAAAGGTATTCTTTAAGAAGAGGAAGAAGGCAGAAACCGGTTTGGCTCAGTGGATAGAGTGTCGGCCTGCGGACTGAAGGGTCCCGAGTTCGATTCCGGTCAAGGGCATGTACCTTGGTTGCGGGCACATCCCCAGTGGGAGGTGTGCAGGAGGCAGCTGATCGATGTTTCTCTCTCATCGATGTTTCTAGCTCTCTATCCCTCTCCCTTCCTCTCTGTAAAATATCAATAAAATATATTTAAAAAAAAAAGAAGAGGAAGAAGAAGAAAAAGGTAAAGATAAAAATTATGAACAACAAATACATATCTATCAACAAGTGAATCTAAAAATCAAGTGAATAAAAAAATTTGATGAACAGAATAAACCGGTGAATATAATAGAATCAAGGGCATAGAAAGGGAGTGGACTGACAATTCTCGGGGGGAAAGGGGTGTGGGGGGTGCAAGAAGAGACTGGACAAAAATCGTACACCTATGGATGAGGACAGTGGGGGGCAGTAAGGGCAGAGGGTGAATGGGAACCGGGTGGAGGGGAGCTATGGGGGGAAAAAAGAGGAACAATTGTAATAATCTGAACAATAAAGATTTATTAAATTTAAAAAAAAATTAAAGGGTCACTACCAGAGATTATTAAAGCTGAGCTATGATTAAAAAAAAAAAAAAGAACAAGAAGATCTATATTGAGGACAATAAGTAGTTGCTGCTACAGGTGGAGATTAAGCAGGGATGGTGAGTGCACACAAGTGTTGAAGGGGTTTGCTATAAGTAGCAGAGAAATGGGGCAAAATCTGGAATAGCATTTTTAGTGATAGAAGCTATTGTGGCACATTATAGGACTGACCAGCAGGTACTGAAAAATGAGAGGTATAGAAAAGAGAAAGGCCCTAGCCGGTTTGGCTCAGTGGATAGAGGATCGGCCTGGGGAATGATGGGTCCCGGGTTCGATTCCAGTCAAGGCACATGCCTGGGTTGTGGGCTCGGTCCCCAGTAGGGGGCATGCAGGAGGCAGCCAATCGATGATTCTTTGATGTTTCTCTCTCCCTCCCCCTTCCTCTCTGAAATCAATAAAAATATTTTTTTAAAAAGAAAGAAAAGAGAAGACACAACAGAACAATCCTTGAGTGGGTCACATGGGTGGGACCTGGAACCTGGGGTCGGGGGCTGACCTCAATGGACTGGGGTTCATCCACAGAGGCCAGGAGAGGGCGGAGTGTTTGGGGTAAGGCTTCAGGGACAGATTTCATGGTGGGGAAATGATCTTTTGAAGCTTTCTACTCACTTGGTTAAAGATGAATCAAAGGCCTGCGGAGGCCAGGGGTGGGGAATGGTGCGGGGCCCTCATCTGGCAAAGCCACAGAGCAAACAGACTCAGAAGTTCCCAAGGCAGAGTGTCCCTGTGGGGCGGCGTGAGGATTATATGTAGTCATTTATTTAAAGTACGTACTGGTGTCGCCCGGCCGGTGTGACTTCATTGTTGAGTGTGGACCTATGAACCTGGAGGTCAGGGCACATTCCTGGGTTGTGGGCTTGATCCCCAGTGGGGAACTTGCAGGAGGCAGCCAATTGACGATCCTCTCTCATCATTAATATTTCTGACTCTCTCTCCCTCTCTGAAATCAATAAAAATATACTTTAAAAAAATGTAATTGTCCTAATTGGTTTGGCTTAGTGGATAGAGCGTTGGTCTGAGGACCGAAGGGTCCCAGGTGTGATTCCGGTCAAGGGCACATACCTTGGTGGCAGGCTCCTCCCCGGTAGGGGCTCGTGCAGGAGGCAACCAAGCAATGTGTTTCTCTCACATTGATGTTTCCCTCTGTCCTTCCCTCTCTGTAAAAACCAATGGAAAAATATCATTGGGTAAGGATTTAAAAATAAATGAAATCAATACAAGCATATAAAATAAATAAATCAGGTGTGTACTGGTTTCAAGGGCTGGGCACGAAGGGCGGGCACTCACAGATTGGTTATGTCATTTTAGACAAGGAAGAGGCTCCTGACACCTGGCCACACTCTGCTCCCTCGCCTGCCCCGCTACAAGAATGACAGGTCCAATGGTGGGGGTAGCCCAGAGCGGCCTTGGAGGCCCACCAGGGGCAAGAGGAGCAGGCAGTGAGGCCTGGAAGGCGAGGTGGGACGGGCCTACCGCAGGCACTGAGGGGATGGCAGGGAAGTTGTGCTGGACAAAATGACAACAGTTCCTCTTCGTTTCCAGGTTTTTATTTGCCTGTTATAATTCTGATATTTATATACATATATATATATACTTTTTTGTACTGGGCTTATCAACAGACCAAGCAAAGGCAGACAGGGAGATGGGGCTGCCGGCAGGAGCACAGCAGAGCTGGGAGAACCCATCTTTCCTGTTTGTTGGCTGTTTGAGTTTTTCCTGGGATGGGATCAAAGCTAATTGCTAGAAAACCTAGAAACCACCTAGAGACTCAGACATCTGCCTACACACTAGTGGCATATGGGGAAAGGGCAAGGCTAGGAATTTTCAAAGTCACGGTGTATTTACATTCCCAAGGTGGGCAGAGGGAAAGGCCGAGGGGGGAAAACTGTTCAGACTGGGGGTGCGGGGCTGCTAAGGGGTCCTAGAGTGTGGTAGCGGCTGGGAGAGGCGGGGGCCACGGGGAGTGGGGAGGAGCTGTACCCGCCCCGCACCCTGGCAGTGATGGAGGCCACTTGGATGTTGTCTGGTGGGTACCGAAGGCAGCGTGTGTATGGAGCTCCTGAAAGCTGGCCGCAGCGTGGGGTGGGCAGCAGGAGGAGGGTGATACTGGCGCATGGGGACTCTGGGGCCCCCCTGATGGCCTCCTCTGCACCCAGAGCCAGTTTACCCAGCCCCCACCCTGGTGGAAGCAGAGATGGCAAAGAAAAGGGAGCAGATGGTGGGGACACTGAATTCCATCCTCAGTCCCAGCCAGGCTGGCCAAGGAGTGGCTGGGGATGAGTGTCAATCCTGGTCCTGAGGAGGTCCCTCCAGGCAGCATCTGGGAGACCACTCTGGGACCGTCCCCACTTCCCCTCCCGGGCCAGCTCAGCCTCCGTCTGCCCAAGGCTGGCGAGGCAGCACCTGAAGGCTACTGACGTGCGAGTGATCAGCCGGCCCCGAGCTGGAGCAAAGCAGTGTGTGCCCAGCAAGGAGTGCAGCTGGGTTTTGGCAATAAAGTGGGGTGCGGGTAATCAAAAGGGGGTCAGGCAGTGAACTCCTCTCTCTTGCTCCCAACTCAAGCCTCCCAAAGGCTCAGGGCCAGAGGGTGGGGCGAGGCCTGGTGGAGACAGGGAGGGGCCTTGGTCCCGAGGTCAGGGACCCAGAATGGGCTTCGGGCCGGGGGTCTTGGCCTCCAACTCCCCTGCGGCCTGGCCCTGGGCTGCACCCCGGCTGCCTCGCCGGGCTGGACCCCACTACTCCAGGGTCCCTGTGGGGTTGATGGGGGAGGCAGCTCCCGAGCTGTCATTGCCTCCTGCTGCCTCCTTCTCTTTCTTGCCGCTGTACTGGCCAATGAAGGAGCCGTCCTCATTGAATTGGACATCCACGCTGCCCCCATAGTCAGCCAGGCTGTCATCACTGCCCAGGGGCTTGATGTCTCCATTGAGGGATGGCTGGCTACTGCCGAAGGCCTTCTCCTCGTTGTCGCTGCAGGGGCAGAGGGCAGAGGGGAGTGGGAGGCTGCCCAGGGGGCCCGGCGGGTGCTGGCCTGAGGGAGGAGGCCTGGCTGGGAGGCCTGGTGGGGCCCCAGTGGTCCAGGCTCTGTCTGCCTTCCATTTGCTCTGAATGCAATGGGGATGAGGTTCGCATCCTTGACATACATCCATGGGGGCCAGTGGCATGCACACCCCCAGAAGGGCAAGGCGTGAGATACCCAGAATCCTGGCAGATGCGCTTAGCCTGGGGGGCTCATGGGGCCTGGCTCTTTGCCAATAGGTGAGCCAGATTCCTAGCCAGCTGTCAGCCCTTGCAGAGCCCAGAGTAGGGGAGCTGGGAAGGTGACAGCCAGGCCTGGAAGCTGGGTGTCAGTGTGTGGAAGAGGAGCTGGAGGGGTTGGCTTGTCCCTGAAGCAGGGAGCTGCCAGGTCAGACGCTGAGGGAGTTCAGAGCCTGGCAGGCGGGGCCCCGGCTCTTCGAAGCACATACTGTCCATGGTGGGGGGGGAGGGTCCCTGCCATCAGGGTCTGACAGTATCTTCCCACCACCCCTGCCTTACCTCTCCAGGGACCTGATGTCACCCAGCAGCACAGAGAAGAGAGAGAGACAGCGTCAGATATGAAAGGGAGGGTGGTGCTGGGCAGCTGGCCGGCAGTACTCCCACCCCAGCTCACCTATACTCGCCGAAGGTCTCATCCTTCATCGGCCGGGCCTCAGAGTCCACCTGGGTGTCCTCTTTGTCTTTTACTGAAGACACAGAGAGGAGCTGACTGCTTCTCCAGCCCCAGCTTATCCCTGGACACTGGGCCCCACCCCCAGACGGGGACACAGGCGAGGCCCCCTCTCTGTGCTCTGAGCGCCCCCAGCACTGTCTCAGCAGCTCTCAAAAGCCAGGAAACTTTCAAGGGTGTACCCCTCACCCCACATGGCTGCCATTTGCTCTGGGTCCCTGCCTGCCCCCCAACATGCCCATGCCATCCTGCCAGGGGCTCGGGGACCCAGAGGGACTTGTGAAAGGGACACAGGGTGGCCCAGGGTCAGGGTTACCTGAGTACTTGCCACCCTTGCTGCGCTTGATAAAGCAGAGGATGAGCAAGATGAGAAGCAAGAGGATGATGGCGCTGACGAAGCCGATGAACCAGCCCTCGGTGGCAAAGCCGGGGGGAGGGAGTCTTATTCGGCCTGATGGGGAGGGCCGGGTCCCGAGTGAGACAGAGCCCCCGGGCGCTGCAGCCCCTCAGCCCAAGCCAATGCCCCCAGGTTCATGGTCTTGTGTGGGGGCCTCACTTTTGTCACAACCCCTCTTCCCTCAAGGAATGGGTAGGGGCAGCGGCAGGCCTGGTCCACAGACAACAGAGAACAGAGGACCAGGTGGGGGGTGATGACCTGGGGCTGAGGGGTGCCTGTAATTTATTGATTTCAGAGAGGAAGGGGGAGAGAGATAGACACATCAACATCAATGATGAGAGAGAATCGTTGATCGGCTGCCTCCTGCACGCCCCGCACTGGGGATCGAGACTGCAATCCAGGCATGTGCCCTGACCAGGAATCGAACCGTGACCTCCTGGTTCATAGGTCGACACTCAACCACTGAGCCACACCGGCCGGGCGAGGGGTGTGTGTAATTGATGTGAAAGGGCGGACTATCTGGAGAGCAGGGGGCAGGGAAGAAAACCTTCTGAGAAAATGACTGCCTTAGAAACAGTTAAAACAGAAGGATACTAAAATGGGCTGTTTCTGGGGCCTGGACTTTTCTGTCATGGGCCAAGGGGTACCCAGATTCTGGGAGGAGAGAGGAGCCATGGGGCCTAGGGTGGTGGTGGCTGAGCTGGGGACAGAGGGAAGCTAATTGCATGGCGCCCTGAGCTCCCCAGGGCTTCACCAGTGCCGTTGGTCTTCACAGCTATTTGGCGCAGGAGCACCGTCTCCTTGAGCGTCTCCTTGAGCAGTTGGATCTCGTAGTCAGTACCCGGCTGCAAGTCCCACTGCGTGTAGGACCTCTGGTTGTAGTTGACATACTGCGGCGGGATATAAGCGTCCATTTTCTCATCTGCAGGAGCAAGAGGGCAGCAGGGATGAGTGGGAGTCCCGGGCATCACCGTGCTCCACACCATCCCCAGCCCCTCTGGGCCCAGAGCTCCTTCTCCCCCCAGAGGCCTCATGCATGCTCACCGCCCCGGGGTTTGAACAAGATCTGGAACCCGAAGTTGCACTGGCCCTCCTTGGGGACCCAGGAGACCACGCTGTAATTCTCGCCGGCTATGGCCGAGAGGCCGACAAAATCTGGGGTCCCTGGGGAGCGAGAGGAGGGTATGGGACCTCGAGGCAGCTCAAGTTCCGCCCTCCTGGGCCTGGCTGCCTGACGGGGCCTCCTCAGCCCTCCACCTTACCAGTTAAGGCCATGGTGCCTCCTTCCCGCGTAATGGCCTCACCAGGGCCCTGCTTCGTGGTGGCCTGCAGCTGGAAGCGGTACTGCAGGTGCGGGCTAAGGTTGGTCAGGTTGTACGCCCGCAGCTCGGGGTCCGAGAGGTTGAAGGACAACTGCTCCTCGCCCCCGTCACCCACTGCAAGGACAGGCGGGGAGGGATTGAGCCTTGGCAGACAGCTCTACCCACACCCCAGCTCCCCTCCAGCTCCCGCTCAGGCTGGGCTGGGGCTCTGAGCCCCCGACATCCATACGTGGCAAGCAGGACAGCACGTAGCCAGTGAGCACGCCGTTGTGGCTGAACGGAGGCTGCCAGTGCAGCAGTAGGCTGGTGTCGGACTGGCATTCCAGGTGCAATGCCTCCGGGGGGCCGGGCACTGCAGGGCACAGAGACGAGCAGCAGGTCCTCACCCAGGCTCGCCCTGGGACAGCGAGGAGGGGCCGGGACCGGGGCATGGAGTGCAAACCTCACCTCCCTCTGGGGTGCTGAAGGTCGTCTCGCTGGCGGGCCCCAAGCCCCGGCTGTTAAAAGCCCGCAACTCCAGGTGATAGGAGCTGTAGGGCCGCAGGCCCTCCAGGACGGTGCTGGTGGTGTTGGCGGGCACCACCACGTGGCTTTTGTGGTTGTGGATGTGCCTCTTGCTGTGCCTCCTCTGACTGCCCTCCCACCAGTACGTCAACTGCAGGTGGACAGGAGATCCCGCAGTGACCCCCGGGTACATGCTACCCACTGCCCTCAACGGGGACCCTTTCCTCACAACCCAGGGACTTCCAGAAGAGCAGCTGGCAGGTGGCAGAGGCCCGCCTCCAATCTTCTCTCCCTCTTGGTGGCCTCACCCCAGGGATCACCCCACCTCCCACACCTCAGACCCTTACATTGTATCCGCGGAGGTGGCCCTTGACCTGAGCTGGATCCACAGGCCACCACTTGACCAGCACGGTGCTCGCGTTGAGAATTTTGATGTCTTCCAGCTTAGGTTTTGCCTGGGGATCTGGAAGGAACCAGTAACGTGGATGAGGGCCTGTGACATCCTGAGGCCAGTCCAGAACCCTCCCTCGGGGAGGGGGGCAGTTGGATTTGGAAGCTCTATGGGAGGCAGGCAGTTGAGGGGCAGGGCATTTGCATGGCCTCAGGGTCTGTCTCTCTCTGCAGGCTGTTTATTAATTGCAAGGCAGAAAACAGTAATACAGGGAGGAGTAACCAGAGAAGATCTTGACGGGGTGATCAAAGTGAACATCTGATGTTTCAATTCAAGGGAAGGAAAGCAGCAGGACCCCGTGTGGGATCCTGGGCTGCACCCTGGACTGGACCCTGGACTGGATCCTGACTAGACCCTGGACTGGATCCTGACTGGACCCTGGACTGGATCCTGACTGGACCCTGGACTGGGTCGTGACTGGACCCTGGACTGGACCCTGGACTGGATCCTGACTAGACCCTGGACTGGATCCTGACTGGACCCTGGACTGGATCCTGACTGGACCCTGGACTGGATCGTGACTGGACCCTGGACTGGACCCTGGACTGGATCCTGACTAGACCCTGGACTGGATCGTGACTGGACCCTGGACTGGATCCTGACTGGACCCTGGACTGGATCATGACTGGACCCTGGACTGGATCCTGATTAGACCCTGGACTGGATCCTGACTGGACCCTGGACTGGATCCTGACTGGACCCTGGACTGGATCCTGACTGGACCCTGGACTGGACCTTGGACTGGATCCTGACTGGACCCTGGACTGGATCCTGACTAGACCCTGGACTGGACCCTGGGCTGGGGGAAAGACAGCACTAACTAGTACAACTGGAATATTGACTGCCAACTACAGAAATGTATTGTGTCAATGATAACTCTCTGGACTTTCGCAATGGCACTATGGTTATGTAAGACAACAGAATATTCTTACTCCTATGAAATGCGCTATTGAGAGGTAGGGGCTGGGAGGGGAGTGGGCTGTGAAAGCACACGTGGGCTCCACACCCGCTACTCACAGTCTTCCCCAGAGTAGCCAATGGTGACCTGGGGCTCAGGGCCCTTGCCCTGGCTGTTGATGGCCTGGACCTTGATCTCATAGGGCACAAAGGT
Organism: Plecotus auritus; assembly: GCF_963455305.1. Lineage (NCBI taxonomy): Eukaryota > Metazoa > Chordata > Mammalia > Chiroptera > Vespertilionidae > Plecotus > Plecotus auritus. The sequence continues at coordinate 132,146,717 of NC_137784.1, forward strand.
GGAGGTGTTGGACACCACCAAGAAGGGGTCGCTCACGATCTGCTCCTGCCAGGCCCCTCGCGTCCCCTGAGGGCGCCACTGGACGCGGTACTGAACCTGGGGGGCGTTCCAGTCCATCCACCTGAGTGGCTGTAGGGAGCGAGCAGAACAGGATCTGGTCAGCCAAGAGCAGTCCCCTCCTGTGACACACCCCCACCTGTGACCCAGCCTCACATCCCCAGTCATCCTCTGGTCCTTAGCACAGCCAGGGGATTGGCAAACATGTGGGTCCTGGCATAATGTCCTGGGGCGAGCTCAGCTCAGGCCCCCTCACCTTCCAAGTGATGACCATATTGTTGGTCTCGTTCCCTTCCCCCTTCACGTCCACAGGGTTCTTCTCTGGGGCTGGAAAGTAATGTATTGTTAATACATCAATGCTGGGGCCTGGCCGGCATGGCTCAGGGGTTGAGTGTCGACCCATGAACCAGGAGGTCATGGTTCGATTCCCCGTCAGGGCACATGCCCGGGTTGCAGGCTCGATCCCCAGTGTGGGCCATGCAGGAGGCAGCCAATCAATGATTCACTTTCATCATTGATGTTTCTATCTCTCTCTCCCTCTCCCTTCCTCTCTCTGAAATCAGTAAGACATAGGTTTTTTAAAAAAAGCTTTAAAAAAGACATCAATGCTGTGGGCTCCTGCTGAGGCAGAGAAAGTCAGAGGACCAAGGAAGGAATGGCCCATTCTGGCCATTAGCCCCGAGGGAACCCCATCCCCCAGCTCCTTCTGAAAACCTGAAAGCGGAGGACTTGGGCACAATCCCCTCTGCAGGCCCTGCTTGCAGAGCCCAGGGACCCTGCATCTGAGACCCCTCCCAAGTAGCTCACCTGCCTCCGGTGTGACCACAGTCTCAGAGGCCGGGCTGGGCTCCCCAGGGCCATATTTGTTGATGGCAGTAACTCTAAAGGTGTAGTGGACATAGGGTGACAACTTGAGGGTGGTGGAGGTCTGGTTTCCAGGCACCTTGCCCAGACTGTACCATTTCTCAGGAGCCATCTCCTTGTCTTCAAATTCAATGTCATACTCTACAAAAAGGAGTGAATCGCAGTGGAGTTATCAGCGTGTGGCATGGGGACGGGTAATGGGGGTCCAAGTCTGGCTCGGGCCGAGGGAGGGAGGGAGTGCCCAAGGCAACTGGCATTCTGGGACTTGCATGAGGAAACGTGAGCCCCAGTGAGGTGCAGTCATGGAGCCAGGGCTCCGGGAGGAGGGAGGGCTAGCAGGGGTGGCAGTGGGGGAGGTGAGTGGCATCATGCTCAGGCCTCTTACTCTCAATGGGGGCGTTGTGGTCGTCAGCGGGGCTCCAGGACAGGCGCACCTGGCTTTGCTTCAGCAGGTGACGATCAGACAGCTCCAGCTGCGGCACCGGCCCGGGGCTCCCTGAGGGCCACAGAAGGTGGATTTTCTGGTCCATGCTCGAGCCCAAAGATCAGACCCCCAGCTCAAAAGGGCCCTGTCATGTGAACCTGGGCCCCTGTGCTCCAAGGCCTGGTGCCCCACCAGGCCTCCAGGCCACGAGCCTGCTGCCCCCCCCTAGGACTCACCCACCACCTGGAGCTCTGCCCTGCTTTCCACCACATCCAGCTTTGTGCTGGCCACACAGCTGTAGTTGCCCTGGTCGCTGTAGTCCAGGCTGTGGATGACCAGGTGCCCATCCTCTATGAAGTACCTGGGAAGGTGAGGGAGGGATGCTTGTCCTTAAGCTCCCAATGGACCCACCACTCTCTCCACCATCTGTGCTCTGCTCCCTTCCTCCCCACTCCTGCCAGAACTTTCTCCCTCAAAGTAGGGGTGCTCCCCCCATGGATGAGGCCAGGTCTGGAGATTCTGCTTTTCCCACACTGCCCCCTTCCACTGGGCCCGCACTTGTCACTGTCCCCAAGCTCCTGGAGGCTGCGACCATCTCTACGCCAGGTGATGCTCTGCTGCAAGGAGGGGTCAAAGGTGGCCTGGCAGGTTAATGTCACCCTTGAGCCTTTCTTCTTGATTGTGCTCTGGGGCCCCTGTGTGATCCGAGTGGCATCTGAGGGCAATGATAGGAAGGGAGGGTCACTCTGGTGTCCTCCAGAGACCCTGACCATCCCTCCTGGAGGTGCTAATCACATGGGGAGGAGGGTCACATGGAGGGGGTCACCTGACCTTTGACCTGCAGGTTCGCCACAATGGTTACATTGTTTTGGTCATTGGCAGCCTGGCAGAAATAGTGTCCTGTGTCATTGGCCTGGAGGTCTCGAATGCCAAGGGTCCCGTTGGTGTAGGGGAAGAAGCGTTCGTCTTGTAGCACCGTCTTTCCTTCCTTGTCCAGCCTGCACAAGTGTGGGGGGCGAGGGGGGGCGCTGGCTCAGACCCCAGCCATGCGCTCCCTGCCCTCCCTGGCTCCCTAAGCCAGAAGATGGCTCAGACCACCCCTGCTGAGTGGGAGCACTTACCACTGGACGCTGGGCACAGGGGCTCCAAAGACCTTGCACAGAAGGTAGGCAGTGCTGCCCTCGACTGCCAAGTAGGTCTCATTGTCTGGGGTCAGGATCTTGGCTGGCAGCTCTGGGAGACAGTGCGGGGGCGCGGGGGCAGGGGGGGGCAAGGGGGCAGATTCAGGGCTCTGCAGGGGAGCTCTACCCATCAGGCATCCCTGTGCCCAGCTCAGGCCCCCGCCAGGCTGAGCCTCTCTCGGCCTCAGATGTGTCTCCATATCCCAGCCGCCCAAGTTTTACCAATCATTCGAGCCCCCACTGACAGTCTACCCCTTCCTGGCCCGGCCCCCATTTTCCTGGAGGCTCCAGGAGAGGAGCCACCATGCTGGCCTTGGGCATGTCCTGGCCAGGGTGACATGGGGTAAGCCAGAGCTCTCTCTGAGGCTGCTTCCTCATCTGCCCTTCCTCTGACTCCCTGCTCTGCTGTTGTGAGGATAAGCGAGAGATGGGGTGAGGGGCCCCAAGAGAAGGAAAGCAGCGGTGGTAGACAAACCAGCTGCTGGCTGTCAGCCTGGTGGGCTACAGGGACAGACTGGCGGTTGTGGGGCACAGAGGGGAGGGGAGGGGGCCTAGCTTGCTGGCACTCACGGACAACATAGATGTAGGCATTGGCCAGCAGGAGCCCGTGCCGGTTGCGGGCCTCGCACTGGGTCACCATCGTGTCGCTGGGCTGCACGTTGCTCAGGATCAGGGCTCCATGCTGGATCCGGTACTTCTGGTCCTTGCCCAGCTCTGTGAGTGCGGCAGGTGGGTCCAGAGGCCAGGGCAGGGCAGTGAGCCACGCTGAGTCCCCTCCCCCACTCCTCTTCCTCCCCCATCCCCTAGGGCTCCCCATGCTCTCACCCTCCACGGGGATGCCGTTGATTCTCCAGGAGACCTCTGGTTCGGGCCTGCCCTGCACTTGGCAGTCCAGGCGGGCAGTCTCCCCTGGCCCATACAAACGGCTCTGGGGCTTATGCAGCCAGTATGGGGCAGCTGCGGGGAAGGGGAGAGCCTCCCTGAGCCCGCAGCCTCAGCCAGTTCTCCCCTTGCCTCCCCCCACCCCCTGTGACAGTGACATCGCAAACTTCGGTCTCCAGAGGTCATTCTTTTTTTTTTTTTCCTTCAAGATTTTCTAATTCTTTCTTTATGAAATTGATTTGAGAGAGAGAGAGAGAGAGAGAGAGAGAGAGATTTGTTGTTCCACCTATTTTATGCATTCAGTGTTGATTCTTGTATGTGCCCTGACCAGGGATAGAACCCGCAACCTTGGCATATCAGGATGATGCTCTAACCAACTGAGCTACATCTATGGAGCCCCATTCTATGCAACCGGGCAGGGGTTAAACCTGGCAGAGGCACCATACCCTCCACGGTAACGTAGTAGGCATGCCGGTCACTGCCCAGGGAGTTCTCAGCCAGGCAACGGTACTCGCCATCATCCTCCTCGCCCACGTTCAGCAGGTGCAGAGTCTTGTTGTGGTTCTGGTAGGTGACTCGGTCGGCTGGCATGGGGCCGCTTGGACGCAGCCACTTGATGGTGGGCGTGGGGCTGGGCACAGTGCAGGGAGGCCAAGGAGGAGAGTGGAGGGGAGAGAGGACAGGGCTGCTGAGCCCTGCCCCTCAGCAGAGACCCTGCCCAACCCCACCCTGGGCTCCTAGACTCACAAGCCCTCGGCGATGCACTCCAGGACCAGTGGTTGCCCCTGCAAGGCCACCAGGTGGCTGCTGGCATTGGTGGGGAAGAGCAGGCGCGGCTTCCTGTCGATCATGCTGTTGGCTGTGAGGAAGGAGCCAGGGAGTGGATGACTCTGGACACCCGCATGAGCCCCTGGGGTCTGTTTCATTCTCTGCTAAAGGGAAGCCCCATCTCTGCTCTTGCCACCCAGGAAGGGGTCTGGGGAGGGTTGAGATGGAGCCAAGCTGTCCTCGAGGAAGATTGAGGTCCTCCGACCTAGCGAATGGGCCAAGCCTGAGGGTCACAGAGGAGTGCAGGCATGTCAGAGCCTTTGGGACTCACTGGCTTTGACCCGGAGGTCAATGGGTTCCTTTTGAATGATTGTCCGAGTGCCAAGGAAGTGGGCATTGCAGATGTAGTCTGAGTGGTTGTCCGAGGTGAGCACATTGGCGAAGTAGAGGTTGCCATTCTGGCCCATTGTCACCCTCTCATCCTGTTTGATGTGCAAGATCTCTGCGGGGGCGGGGGTCAAGGAGGCAGAGGTCAGGACCTCTGTCCAGGAAGACGTGCCCACTGGCACGCCCACCCCAGGTGGCGGCCCCCTTGTGGGCACCCACTGCTGTTCATCCAGTAGATCCGCAGAGGCTCTGCACTGGGTGGAGGGTGGCAAGGCAGAATCACCGACTCCCCTTCCTCTACCTCAACAGGTTTCACTGTCTCCTTTGGCCATTTGGGAGCACCTAGAAGCGACAGAGAGGCCAGTGCGATGGGTCCCCACTCTCCTCTTGGTCAAGGCAGGTCAGGGTGGGGGAAAGGCGGAGGGATGGCTGAGGGTGTGAGAGCGCCAGATCATGAGCAAGGTCACAGAAAAGGAGGCAGAGACTTTGGGTCGTTTCTGGGCTCAGGGCTGAGACCGGCACTCCATGCAGGAGAGGATGGGCTGGCCAGATGGCTGTAAAGGGTTAACCCTCCACAATTCTCAGTTCCCACCCCCAGGACAGGACAAGGATGGGTGGGGGGAGCCTGAGGTGCAGCAGTGGGGGAGGGGAGCTGTGGTGGGATGCGGGAATCACAGACCCTTCCATCATCCTGACACAGAAACCATGGCAACGGTTCCCAAGGTAACCGGAGGGGCAGAGAGAGGAGAAGCCAGCTTGGGAGGCAGCAAGCTCAGGGAGGATGGAATGCAGAGGGGAAACCCCAGGGAAAGGGCGACACAGATAAAGGCAGAGCCAGGGAGGCCAGGTTGGAGGTGGGGGGAAGGAGCAGGGGGGAGGGAGGAGGGGAAGCAGAGGGAAGGAGACAGTGGTGAGGGAAGTGAGAGAGATGACCCAAGAGTGGTGGAGAATCAAATGGGACTGCAGACATGGAGAGGGGACAGAAGCTCAAGCCCAGGCAATGACTCAGACAGACAGGGCAGGCAGAGGGAGGGACAATGCAGGCAGAGCATCAACCCTCCACCCAACAAGCCAACAAGCCGGCAAGGGCCCACAGCTCCCACACAAGGTCCCTGAGACTTGGTCAGGGACCCTGTCATGTGTCCCAGGCCTTTCTCCTGTCCCTGCAGTGCCTCGCACCCTCAGCCATGAGCTGGATCTCGTGGGACATGGCGGTGCCCAGGTTATTGCTGGCAAAGCAACGATAGGTGCCCTGGAACCTCTGGGCAAAGTTGCTGTTGTTGCCAGTGATAGTGAAGGAGCCCGAGTGGGGTGCCTGGTGCACGGTCACACCCAGTTCCTCCTTGGGTTTGAAGTGGATGCCATCCCGGGTCCAGCGGAACCTGTGGGCAGAAAAGGGCTCAGAGGACTGAGGTCCTGAAACCTGGATCAGGAGCTAGACTAGACCGGAGGCAAGGGCAGTAGCAACCAGGGGCCCCTGGGATAGGCTGGGATGGGGCAAGGACCAAGGGTGATGCGGGAAATCTGGGGCTTTGGGGCTCAGAAGATGGGAGGCCTGAGGACTAGAAGTTGAAGTCAGCCCGGCCTGCATGGCTCAGTGGTTGAGCGTCGACCTGTGAACCAGGAGGTCAGAGTTCAATTCCAGGTCAGGGCACATGCCCGGGTTGTGGGCTCAATCCCCAGTGTGGGGCTTGTGGGAGGCAGCTGACCCATGATTCTCTCTCATCATTGATGTTTCTCTCTCTCTCTCTCTCCATCTCTGAAATCAATAAAAAAATATATATTTTTCAAATTAGAAGTTGAGGTCCATGGTCAACAACAGGGCTTAGAGGGTGAAGGTCACTCACTGCACTTCAGGTTTGCCACTGGCTTCACACTTCAGGCTGATGTCGTCTGTGGGGAAGACAACCAGGCGCCGTGGAGACTGTTCCGTGATGACAGGTGGCTCCATCACTGGGGACAGGATGGGGACAGTGGTGGTGAGGATGACATCATGGCCTAAACCCCCATCCCATCATGAGAGAGGCAGGGTCTGGAGCCCGTAGAGGCCCCAGGGCCATGGGGGTGGGGGAAGAGTTAGGACAAGCTAGAGAGACCAAATAGCTTGGCCATAAGCTTGTGGGACATGAAAAAAGAGAAAGGGACACAGAACAAATATAGAAAGAGACAGAACAGAGAGAAAACAGCAACAAAAGTAACAAAGAAAGATGCCCCAAAGAGAGAGGTGAAGCCAAAGAGAGTGGAAGAAACAGAGAACAAAACCAAGGACACAGAAACCAAGAAGGGCAAACCCCTCACAGGGAGAGAGGATCAGAGAGAACAGAGCACCAGAAAAAATGGCAAGAATGATAGAGAAAAGCCAGACCAGGGCAGTGACAGAACAAAGACAGCCCACACAGGTGAGAGACAGGGAGAGGGAGAGGCTGAGGTGGGCCTCCAGCCTGAGTCAGTGGGACAAGAACCCAAGGGCCAGAAAAGACAGCAACCAGCCTGGAGGTCACAGTTCGATTCCTGGTCAGGGCACATGCCCGGGTTGCAGGCTCCATCCCCAGTGTGTGTGTGTGTGTGTGGGGGGGGGGGGGGGGGGGGGCGTGTGCAGGAGGCAGCCAATTGATGTTTATCTCTCTCATCATTGTTCCTATCTCTCTATCCCTCTCTCTTCCTCTCTGAAAATAAATAAATAAATACATAAATAAATAAATAAATAAAAAAGAGAAAAGACAGCAACCAGCACAGGGCACATGGCACACAGGGAGAGGAGGAGGGAGAGGGGGACATGCTGGCAACCCCTCTTTCCCTCTCTCCCTGGCCTTCTGGCAAACACTTTCACCCTTCCCCAACTTACCATGTTGTCCTTCATCTGAGAAATCCAGGCAGCAAGGGAGAAAGCGGAGAGAAATGCTGACACACAGTCCCAGCAGGGGGCCCGATGGCATGGGAAGAAATAAGCATGGGCAGACCCCCCTGGGCAAGGGGAGGGTGGGAGAGGTGGCTTAACATGGTGGGAGAGGCACATCCTGGGCTGGAGCTGTGGCAGGTCAATACCCAGGACAGGACAGAGCCCAGATCACTGCTTTACGGGTGGGGCGATGCCCAGGTCTCAGTGCCAGAGGGCCGGGGGAGAGAAATTTATGCCTTTAAAAGGAGTGCCCTTTGGATAGATGCTTGCATCTGCCTGACAGGGCCTGAAGAACTGACTACCACCCCACCCAGGATGCCTTGGGAGGCTGGGAGGCAGACAGCCCACGGCCAATGCACCCTCCCCTGCTCCAGCCCACTTCCCTCCTAATCCAATTAGCAGGGCTCAGTGTTTTCAATTACCCAGGCCCAGCCTTCAGAGCCCAGCTGCCCCCCTCCCTGCGAAGCCCTCCCAAAGGCCCTGCAGTTTCCATCTGAGTTTCCATCGCCCGCAGGGCTGACATAGTCCTCGTTTTCTCCCCTTGCTTCCTCCCAGTCTGCCACCGAGCTCCCTGAGGCCGAGGCCAGAGTCACTGCCCAGCTGCAGGACTCAGCCCAGCACTGGCCAGGGTGGCTATGAAGAAGGAGGAGAGAGAGGGCAGGCAGGGCGGGGAAGGGAGCAGTTGGCTGCTTCTGAAAGCTTTGTGTCTGCAGAAGACCTCAGCGTGAGGGTCCCCAGGAGAGAGGAGGGGGCCCCTGGGGACACTGCAGAGAGCCCTGAACTGGGGAGGGGCCAGGGCAGGCAGCCCAAGAGCAAAAGACAATGACAGGGACTACAGGATGGGGAAAAGGGACTGGGTGGGGAAAGCAGGAAGAAACAAAGGGGCCTGGTATGGCTGGGGAGCGAGCTTGAGCTGGAGGCCATATTGTATCGAAGTTAATACCAAGTGCAGGCCAATGGCCAGGGCAGCCTCGGACCTGCCATGGTCTTTGGCCTACTTCTCTTTCCTTGCTCTTGCCTTTCTCCAAATTCTCCCTGCCTCTCCACACACAGATGCACCTGGCCAGATGGCCCAGCCCATGTGGTAGCAGGGTGGGCGGATATGCAGGGTAAGGCCTGAAAAGCAACTGAGAGGAGATGGAGAGGGAAGGAGGGTGAGTATGTGTGTAAATGTGCAGAAGTGTGAGACCAGCACATGTGGATGCCCTGGGGTGTACCGCAGTATGTTTGTGTCCGCCAGTATATTTGTATAGGGGTGTGTCTTGCCAGAGTACATCTGAAGGCTGTGTGTGCATGCTTGCCTTCAGTGCACAATTTTGTGCTGTATGCCTGCCTCTGTGTCTGTGTGGATGACTGTTCCTTTGTGTCTAAACCCCTCATTTTTTGTGTGTCTGCACATGTATGCATGTCTGTGTGCCTATTATGTGTCATCTCGGGGTTCTGCCCCTTCTGTATCGCTGTACCTGGCTGGGTTCAGATGGCTTGTCTGTGTCTGCCCATGTGTGTGTCCATGTGCATCTGTAGCTGGGGGAGTCTGCATAGGCATGACTGCATGGACCTCCAAGTGTATATTTAAGGGGGCATCCCCAACTTTTGTTCTGTCAGCCCCTCTCCACCTCCTCTAAACCCTTGCTGCTCCCTAATGCCAGGTGCCTTCTAAGCCCACCTCCTTTGGCCCCTGCCCCATTCCTGGCATGGACACTCTTTCTTACTATTAGCTCCCAGCTCATCTCTCAGGGACACTGGCCTTCCCCAGGTCCAGGCTCAGAGAAAAAGGTGGCAAAGTGAAGGGCAAAGGGATTGGAGCTACGGAAGGAGCAGGCTCAAGATACACAAATACTACCCTGTGAAATGCCCTTCACTGAAACCCAACAGCCACTTACAGCAGTGTTTACAACTCCTGCTCACACTCAGGAGAAAAGACCATCACAGTAACATACCCCCCACACACACACAAACAGGTACTCACATGCAGCCCCACTCACATGCACACACGATTCACTACAAGCAAATGTTAACAGGCAAATACCTACAGACCTTTACATACCTGACCAATAAATAACAGTTCTGGTGACTCACAAGCTTACCCATATAGGGAATCAAAACCACACTCGGGAATCACACTCAAGAGCCACACTTAGTCAATTATAGCCACGCACATCCACACATATACAAATATACAGCCTGTCCAACTCACAGGCATACAAAAATACTCATATTCAGTCACAACCCTCTAGTTACAATCCCAAACACCCCCGCACCTACCTGTGATCCCACACAAATGTAATGTTCCAGCAGCCCCACCTCCCAGACCCACCAAATAACTGCATTAAATCGTTAGCACCAGAAGCCTGCTGGGCCTTCGCAAGGTGTCTTTTCCTGTCTCAGTTCAGAGGGCTACATGGGTCCAAGATGAGATTACCCAAGTTAGAAGTGGGGTCAAGATTTGAATCCAGGCCTTTACACAAGCTAGTTGAGCCCCATTTTCCCACCCGCCTGCCACACCCCTGGGGGAGGGGTATGTGGAGAGGTGGGGCGGACCCAGGGATGGCACAGAGGAGGTCCAGTGCCGAACCCTCTATCCGTGGTGCTGAAATTTCCCCAGCCCCGTCCGTGCCTCTGTTCCCTGTCCATGGTGCTGACACACCCTGAACCTTCCATTCTGTTCTCTCCAAAGGTACCCAACGTCCTGGGTACCTCCTGCCCACTCCATGCCCAAGAAAGGAGGGATGAGGGGCTAAAGGGGTGAGGGTCCGGAACCGGGAGAAGGTGAGGAATTAGAAAATAAAGAGGAGTCAAGCGTGGCGGTGAAGGGAGGCTCTAAGGCTCCCTCTAGCTACTCACATTCATCAGGGATCTGGATGAGCAGGCAGGGGCTGCAAAGGAGGAGAGGCCACAAGTACCGCAGCGCCACGGCCATCTTCCAGGCGGCGCCGGCGGCTCGGCACAGCCGGCCGGATTCGGCTCAGGCTCGGCTTGGTGGGAAGGGGGCTAGTGGACGGCTTGGGGCGGGAACTGGGGGTGGGGGCACTGGGAGAGGGGAGGATGGAAGGAAAAGGTGGGGGAGGAGAGAAGAGAAAACGGATGGTTGTTAGTTACAAACATCTGGGCGAGTCAGGGCTCTTGGCCCCGCCCCTAGCCCCGCCCGCTGCTGGTCGACTCCCCTATCCATCCCTCCCCCCCCAACTTTGAAGAAACTAAGCACTGGCTGGGCCTCCAGGTTGCTTTTCATTCCCTTCCTACTTGCTGTATTTGCCTTTCCCATTAACTGCCTCTCCATCACCAACTTGTTGCCCCAATCAGCTCTCCTGGGCATGCCACAGGCTGCTCTGTGCATGTTGTTATCATGTATGACTTCATGTGCCAGCAAGCAGGTGCCCCTGGGCATGAGTGTGGGTATTTATGTGGCTGTGTGTGTGCACGCAGGAGAACATTTGTATGTATCTTCTCTGGGAGGGGGCTGCACTCAGGAGCATGTGCCTGTTTTCTTGTGTGTCTGTGGGGGATATTTTCTCACGTCTGCTATTTTTGTGTGCACACACAAGCACGGGTGCACACATATGTAGAGAAGAACTCTTGTTGCAGTCTCATTGGTATGGGTTTCAGAGCCTACTGATCACTGAATGCTGTTCCAGCCTGAAGGGCTTGGGAAGTGGAGACAGGGAAGGAAGGAAAAGGGCCCAAAGAAGCTGCATTGCACAGAATAGGTTGAGGAAAATGAACAAAGAAGGGGGAAGAAAGCCTGACCTCAGGAAGTGACAGGAGGGAGGGAGGGAAGGAGGAAAGCAACTCTCCGCTGTCCCTCAGGCCCCCAGGGGGCAATAGAGGCACTGTAGCCTCCCCACTTCCAGATGCTCCAAGCCAGGGTCAGGTCAGGGGTCAGGGAAAGCTCTGGGACAGTGCTTCTGACACCTCTTCAGTGCCTGGCAGGCCCGACTTCTGAAGAGAAAACAGACTCCCAAGAAGACAGACCACCTTGACTCCAAACAGGAAAAGGTGTGAGAGAGGCAAGTGATGGAAGTGCAAGCGGGGCAAGAGCAGGATGCTGGGTGGCTGAGAGGTTGGAGGCTGGAGTCCGAATTCTGGATGCCTTGCTAAACCCATACTGGGTATCCTCCTTGTGCCAGCCAGGACCTTACGAAGAGTGAGACCAAGCTTCATCCAGGATGCCAGAGGGGTAGGTGGGGAGGCTTGGAATGCTGTGCTAAGATATCTAGACTTTGTCAGGAGGCTACCAGGAGCCACAAATTGGTTTTGTGTAAGGTGACCCACGAAGAGTAACAAATGCAACAGACTTTGGGAAATGGGCAGGGAAAGTAGATGGCAGTGAATAGCAGTCAGCTTGGAGCTCTCAGACTCCCCCACCCAATGCTGCAGTGGGAGGGGGAGAAGCACCAGAGTGGGTCAATGTGGATGGGCTGAAGGCCAAGGGAATGACTTGGGAGGAGAGGAAGTGGCAAACACATAGCCAATTCCCAACTTGCAAGAGCTGAGCTGGGGCCCAGAAGGGAGGAGCAACAGCAGACCTGTTCCACCCCCACCTTCCCCAAGAAAGCCAGTGCAAGCAGGGTGGGCCCCAGGCCTCAACTTCAAGGCCTGTAGGAAGCAGTAGGAGACTCAGATCAGAGGGCAGGCGATCAAACAGCAGCCTTGGGAGCTCTGAGCGCTCTGGTGTTAGGAGGGGGAGGGAAGGGAGAAGCGAGAAAAGACACTCAAAGAAGGACCTTCCTGCACTCGGTGGCCCAAGTGCTCCATTTGCTGGAATGACATTCCCTGTCATGCCAGCCCCTTCATTTGTCCTCCAAATCTAGGCTCCCAGAATGGGGTGTGGCATATATACCCCGGACATATACACAGGGGAAATTCCATCCCCTCAACCCCGTCATGCCCCACAGTCTCACACCCAACCCCTTTTAGTCTCCTGGTATTTGACAACCAACTCGCCACCTTCCCAGGCGCTCAGAGCCAGGCAGGAGCCAGGTTGAGAGGCTCCCTGACAGCTGGCAGCTCTGCCTCCTCTCCTCCCACTGCTGCTGGGTCTCTGATCTCTCACCATTCCTCTGGCAATTACAGAGCAAGCAGCTCAGGTTGTCAGCTCAGCGGGCCCCCCCCCACCCCCCATCAGCACCTCCAGGGGCAGGGGAGGGGGGAGTATTCCACAAGCTGGTGTACAGATGGAGCCAAGGCCATGTCTGTGAAGGTGGGGCAGATGGGGGGAAGACGGAAGGGTGACAGACAGGGTGAGAAAGAGGCAGGAGGGAGCTGGAGAGGCTGAGACGTGGGGCTGGGGGAGGGAATGGAAGACAAAGACAGATGCTGGACCACCCCGGTTTCCAAGATGAAGAAATGGAGAAATAGAGACCCAGGCAGCAGGGAAAGGAAGAGAAGAGGGGAAAGGAGTACAAAGGGTGGGAGACAGCTGCAGAAAGCACTGATGAGAAGTGGCCAGCAAGGAGTGAGGTGTGTGTGTGTGTGTGTGTGTGTGTGTGTGTGTGTGAGAGAGAGAGAGAGAGAGAGAGAGAGAGAGAGAGAGAGAGAGAGAGAACAGGCCTAGTGGTGCCTCCTCCAAGTCCTATACCCTGGGGGATGCACCAGGCAAGGGGCGGGGAAGGCGGAGAGGAGATGAACCTGAGTCAGAGGAGGGGGCCTTTTTGGACTTGGACGTCAGGCTGGACTGATGGGCAGGGTGGAGCAGAGAAGCTGTGAACCAGCATCAGAGACAAACAAAGCCCACGATGACAGAGACAGAGCAGCAGGTCCCAGCCACTTGTGACACTGGAGCAAGGGTGTGGTAGTAAGACGAGATGAATGAGCCACTACCGACCGGCCCTCGGGGAGCAGGTGGGCCCCCTGAAGAGGGGGAGGAAGAAGCACCCGGAGGACCGCAGTGGATTCTTCCAAGATTGCGGCTAAGGCAAAATGAGCAGCCACCTGGCTGGGGCGGTGGTGGGGGGGAGGGGGGGGCGTGCCCAGGAGTCCACAGGCACAACAGTGAGTGTCCACCCACTGCATAAACCCATCACTGGGCTGGGGGAGGGCACAACAAAGGCAGGCTGCTCCCCAGTGGGTCCAGCTGGGAACCCATCCTCCCCTGGGGCCTCACACACCACTCAGAGGCAGGCAGAGGGAAAGGGTGTGGCAGGAACTGAAGTGGATGAGGTTGGCAAGGTCAGGCCCACTGGAGCCTGCAGGGAGGGGCCCGGCCCCTGGCCATACCCTGGCCCCACTGGGCCTCTGGAAATGCTCTCCTCTGGCCTCTGTCCACTGGCTGGGGGAGACTTGGGAGGACATGGAGCCAGGCTGAGCCCTGGGGTAGCTTGCTTTCCTCCCTGAACACACCTGTCCCCCGCCCCACCGAGAACCTTTAAGGGTGTACTGCATGCACGCGTGCCAGCCAGCTCCCATGTCCTGCCTTGTCCTCTCTGCCCCTCCCATCTGATGGAAATATACTTGCCCAAGTTATAAGTAACACGAAGGTCCTCCAGCTCAGTGTCTGTTGAGAATGGCAGTGCCCCGTGACCTGGCAGACCTGAATGGGGGCAGGGCTGAAGGCTCAGTGCCCCAGGTGTGTGCTGACGGTCAAAGTGTGGGTACCACGCCTGCATATTTGTAGGTCTGGGGGGCCTGTGTGGTGACATGCATGCCTGGTTTGTCACCTCAACAGGACTGGAGGGGGCCTTGGAGCCTGTTGGCACGTACGTGAGGGTGCGGGTGTCACCTACATCCCATGCACTGTGTTCCTTTAAGTCTCCTTCTCGCCCTCCCCCCCAGGCTGTGGCTGGCGGGTTTCCATGGAGATGGAGCCCAGCTCCCTCCACTGGCAGAGATGGGGGAAGCCTAGAGGAAAGCTTACTGCAGCCTAATGGGTTATTTAGATAATATATAAAGGAGGCTGACGGGTGGGAGCCCCCGCAGGTTCCTGGGGGCCTGGAAGTCTTAAAGGACGGCTGCTTCCTCTTCTGTGCCCCCTGCCTCGCCCTTCCCGAAGGACACCCCCACCCAGAGTACACCCTCAGGCCCTACAAGGCTGAGGTCTCCAAGGCAACGACAGCTTACCTGTAAAGGACCATTCTCCTTAAAGGATGAGGAAGGGGTGGGACAGAGCTTAACCCTTTGTGGAGGAGCAGAGAGAACAGTCTACACTGAAGGCAGAATCTCACCATCAGGGGCAGGGACAGTTTTTCTCTGTGCCCCCTGCCCCCCACCCCCATGTCACAGTTAGCTGCCCCGTTTTATTGAGTAAATTCATGGATAGCACTTATGACATGCCAGGGACTCTTTCACACACAGGGACTCTTTTACACACATCACTCATTTAACCTTTAAAATCGCTGTATGGGAAGGATGTGCTATCATTATCCCCATTTTACAGATGAGGAAACTGAGGCTCAGAGAACCAGAGTACCATGTCCAAGGTCACTGATACTCAGCAGGGGTGGGGTTCTCAATGGGGCAGAGGCTTCCTCTGGGTGCCAGCTCGTCTCTCAGGGCCTCCGCTTCCCAGCATGTGTTCCCAGGGGGCCAGGAGCCTGGATGAGAATGGCCTCCACGCCACCCTGCACCCTGGAGAAGGGCCTAATTTGCTAGGCAGATGGCAAGCAAATGGGGGAAGCTGGGAGGGAAATCTCGGGAGGAAGCCACGCGTAAGTAGGATGTGACCCTCGGCACAGAGCAGGAACCATCCCATGCCTCAGCCTTGGGTTTTACATGACTGCCCATCCCAGGAGGCCGCCCATCCACAAGAAGGCAAATTCCTTTCCCCTTTCAACTCAGGACAGCCCGGGTTCCTTGGGCCCCTCCCGTTATCCAAAATGCTGGGTTGCTCTGGCCCCTTTCTTGACACCAAAGGTCACAAGGCCTCCTCATAAAGAGGCTTTGACTACCAGTCAGGGCTTAAGGACAGCACTGACTCCCTGTGCAGAAGGGGAAACTGAGGCTCAGTGGAGTAGGGGCCAAGACTCTGGCCTCCCAGACTCCTGGAATGCCAGCAGCACAGCCAAGTATCCCATGCGCAGTTGGGGAAACTGGCGCCCACAGACTAAAAGCTGCATCCCCACCCTCTCCAAGCCCTTTCTCTGGCTCTGGACTCTGAGCCAGAACAGAAACCCCCCGACCTCAGAAATGAACTTGGGCCTTGGGGACTAGGCCAGAGGGGGGATGTACATCCTGTTCCTATCATGGGCAGGGCCTGCCTCCAGGACTAGAGGGGAGAGAAGGCTGCAGAGCAGGCAGGCCATGTGGGAACGTGCTAAGCAAAGTGGAGAGGCAAGGGGGGCCCAGCCGGCAGCAAGAGGCACCAGCCCCTTGCCTCCTGTTCAGACCCACCAGCCCTGGGATGCCTGGGTTGCGGGGGGGGGGGGCGCGGATCGGGTGCCTAGAAATGGCTCAGACACTGCCAGGCCCCTCTAGCCCCACTCCCAATGGTTTAAAGGGCAGAGGGGGCACAGGAAGACTGGGGGCGGACAATGGAGCCTCTGTCGTCCCAGGCATTCCTAAGGCATGAAGGCAGGAGGCCAGGGGAGGGGCCAGAGGACACCCCAACTGGGAAACCCCACATCGTGGCAGCCTCTGCAGCCACCATCATCAGGCCCGCCCCTTCCTAGCACAGGCCCAGTAGGGGCATCTGAGGGGACTCATGTGGGCAGAGGAGGATCTGTGTGCGCATGCTCTCTATCACACACATACACACACGAATGCACACATGCAGCCAGATATATGATCCCCACACATGCAAATAGGAATAAGCACACACTCACACGCCCAAAGCTAACCTCCTATACAAACCTCCAGCCCTGCTGCCCTGCCCCAATGTGTCCGGCTCTGCATGTTTTAGCCCAGAAAGCT
The DNA here is from genome assembly GCF_963455305.1 of Plecotus auritus. Classification (NCBI taxonomy): domain Eukaryota; kingdom Metazoa; phylum Chordata; class Mammalia; order Chiroptera; family Vespertilionidae; genus Plecotus; species Plecotus auritus. The sequence goes on from NC_137784.1 coordinate 132,163,023, forward strand.
GAGGCGTGGGGGAGGAGGGGTTTCCTTGGGACTCATAACCTCCCTTCAAGAGGGACAGCCCAGCAGGACTGCATGGCCGAGTGTGCAAAGCCCAGGACGCTGTTAGCCTCCTGCTCCACCCATTCCGAGGCCAGCACAGCTGTCCTTGCTGGGTTTAGGGCCAAGGATTGGCATGAGTGTCAGAACAGTGGCTGGGTGCTCCCTCCGCGGCTTCATGACCTGGGACCCAGACAAGATCCTGAGGCCTTGGGTGAGGGGCACTGGACAAAGAAAAGCTTCTGGAAAGACCAGCAGTCCAGACCCTGCCCCTGCGGAGGAACTCCCCGCCCTCCAGGCTCCTCCCTCTCTGCAGCCTTTAGGAAGCCACAAAGATCCTGTTGATATCGGGGGAGAAAGCAGGCTGGCCCTGCTAACCTTGCTCTGGGTGGAGGTAACCAGGTGCCTGCCCCTGTCCACCCTCCAGGTCAGACGAGGCCCCCACGGGAGGTCTGAGCCCAACCTGAAGCCATGGCTCAGAGTTCAGAGGGGCCAAGTTTAATCAAGAGCAGGACATGGGAGAGGAGGTAAGGCAGGAGGGGAGAGGAGCAGAGGGAGAAGCTAGACAAAAGGAGAAGCTGAGAGGTGGAACCCAGGGCACCTATAGGGAGGGGTGGGGCAGGCAGAGGCAAGTGGGGGGAGAAGGGAGTGGTGCACCCCCCACAGTGAAACTCCAACTGAGCTGGGAGGGGAAAGGTGATGTCTGGGGGGGGGAGTGGAAAGGTGGGTGACTGAGGGCTGGGGGTGGGGAAGCAGAAGGGGGTGCCCAGGATTGGCACAGGGCCCCACCCAGGGACCTAAACCCAACCTTCCCAATGAGGGGAGGAGGAGACAGGGCAAATGCAGCAGCCAGCTTGGGAACCCTAGAGGGAGGATCCAGACACCCTGTCTCCCCCATTGTCTGAATCACAGGGTAGGGCGGGGCCCTTGGGGCTCAGAGGGGGCCTGGTGGGCAGGGCAGTTGGCTGGGATGCCCATCTCTGCACAGGACCCCATCTCTATTCCGTTCTTCCCCAGAGCATGCTCCTCCTAGGCTCAGGGTACCCACACCCCTGCTGGCCCCTGAGCTGTTTCGGTCTTTAGCCCAGGAAGGAGATCCAGAAAACGCTTCTATCACACCTTCACCTTGGCTCTCCTGGAGGCTGGGCGGCTCTGCAGGACCACACGGCCCTCGCTGCCCAGAAGAGTGACCCAGAGGCCTTCTTTCCAGCTGTTGCCGTTTAAAGTAGCACCAGGGACAGTTTGCCTTGAAAGGGACCTTAGAGATTAAGGAGCCCGTGCCCTCATGTGATTAACCAAAAAGGCTGACACTCAAAGCCAGGAAGGGCCCGAGGATCTGGAGCCACTCGGCTGGGGAGTGGCAGGTATGGCACGGGGGCCGCCTCCTCCACCCTCCCCAGCCAGTCTTGCCCAAGCACATGACATGGAAGGCACCCTCCCCAGCGGCAGAAAGAGGCCCATGGGAGTGCAGCCTGGGTGCTCCTGTCTGCTGGAGTGGGCCCTTCCTTACTGTGCGCCTTCCTTTCCCCTTCAGATAATCACAAAGAAAAAAGGAAAGCCAGTTTGTGCCCCCCGAGGACGGAAGACAGTGTCAGTGTGGTTCATTACTGGCTTTTCCATGGGCAGCCGTGAGCCGGCCCAAGCGGGCACTTGGCAGTGAGCAGCCCAGCCCACGGGCTACTGAGTTCTAGGGCAGGGAGGAGTTCATTACTGCACAGGGAGAGGCCCGCCGCCTCAGGTTGCTGTGTGCCCACTCGGTGCTCTGCATGGGTCTGGCCACTGGTGGAGTAACCTCCCAGGAGCAGGTTGTAGTGAACCAAGAAGACTGAGGCTGGGGTGTGCTGAGTGGGTTTCTCTCTAGGTGATCAGATCCCTAGTGGTTCTTAATTTCTTTTGTTCTTTTCTGTATAATTCAAGTGTACCACCATGAGATGTACCACCTTTGGGATCGCGCACACACACACACACACACACACACACACACACACAGAAATAAGTATGGAAAGAGACTAGGATGCAGCATAGAAAAATGGCCAGGAGCTGAGGGTCCCAGCCCTGACCTGAGCTCCCCATGTGGTCACAAACACCTACGAGCCCCGAAGGCTCAGGAGCCCATGGGTGCACGTGCTGGCGCTGCATGGGCGCTGTGCCAGGTGAGAGGCCCGGCCTGGCTGAGTCCCACTGCCTACAGTAAGAAGCTGACCAGAGGTGAGAGGCCCCAGGCAGGTCCCAGCCCCAGCCACCCCACCGGGGACAAGAAAGATGAGGCTCAGAAACAGTTTATGGGAAGAAAGGCTGATTGGATTATTCACATGAGTCAGCAGAGATGGCACTGGGCTGCCCAGAAGCCCCTGCCTTCTGGGTGGAGTTAACTGGAAGGAGGGCACCTAGTGGAGGGGGATGCCAAGCCTCCCCTTCTTGAGGGGGCAGATGGCCCTAGGCCTGCCACGGCGAGACAGGCAGTTATGGGCGGGGTTCCAGATATCCTGCAGGGGGCAGCAGGTTGTACTAGGTGTTCTTTGCCATCCCTGCCAACCAAGAGACTCCCAAAATCTGCCTTAGAAAGGGGGTGATAGGAATTGTGGACCCTCCCATAACCAAACAGGGGCAGGAAGACTTTGCAACGGGCAAAAGACCTGCAGTGGGTAGGGATAGGGCCCGAGCCGAGCATCTCGCTTTCTAGAACCCCTGGCCCTGAGCCAGTCATGCCCTCCCTCCCACGCCTCTACCTGATGGACCCACATTCTACAACCATGTGCCCAGGCCCATCTCACTGATGCACCCTTTCTTGGCCACAAGAGCCTTCAGAAACTGAGGCTCCAGGCGTACCCTGAGCCTCTGGGGAGGAGACCCCGATCCTGGTGCAGTCGCGGAGGGGAGTCCCAGGAACTCCAGGCTGGGGTTTGGAAAGAAGAGTGAGAAGAACAAAGCCCCCCATCCCTACCTTGGAGTGGAGGGCCGGGCAGCGCCCAGCCCGGTTCCCTCCCCACCCCCCATTGCAGGGGCAGCCTACCCCAACCTCCCCTCCCACCGTGCTGGCCACACCTCCCCTCCCACCACGCTGGCCACCGAATTTTCAGTGGGACTGGGACCTCGACTGGGAAAGAGGGCCAGCCACGCCCAGGGCCACACCCCACGGCAGCCTATGTGGGGGGGCGGTCATCAGGCCCCATCGCGCTCCCTTTCTCACACACGCACACACCCATAGGGACGTGCCAACTTCAGCCCCCACCTGCCTGCACAGACCTTGTCTGACTGCCCCCACCCACCCGGAGTGTCCCTCCTCGGGTCCGCATTTTGGGAGCAACCCAGGTACCCCTCACCTGTCGGGCTCTGGCCCTGGCCCCCTTCCCTAGCCCCACTCCTGTCCGCAGGGCCGAGCCGGGGGGCACCTGGGTGGGGCTCCGGCTGCCCCACCGGTGACCGCGGGCCCAGCGGAGCGGCGTTCACGCTCTCGCCTCCGGGGCAGGTCTAGGACCAGAGACTGGGGACCGGGGACGTCGCAGCCGAGGCCGGATCCCAAGGGCAGGCCTGCCCGCCTTACCTGCGCTACGGCCGCCACTCAGGCTGCCCGCCCAGCCTCCGCGCACGCCGGCCTCGGACCCGCCGCCCGAGTGCGTCTGCGAAGCCTGGCGATGCTGCGTCGGAGGCGGCGGGCGGGGGCGGGGCGGGACGGGCGTGCGCGCGGGAGGAAGGGGAGGGGAGCGCTGAGGGGGAGGGAGGGGGGAGTGAGATCACCTCCCCCGCTGCCCGCTCCGCCCCGCCGCGCCCTCGCCCCTCGTCCCGGAGGAGCCTGGCTGCGGAGCCTTGCGCGGCTGGGAACCCCTGCTGGCCCCTTCGGGGAGCTCAGTGGGACCGTTGCCCACAGACCCAGAGTGTCTCGGTCCGCGCACCGCAGTGGAGGCTCGGGACAGGAATCGCGGGGCGGGGGTGTTCCCAGGGTTCGGGGCTGGGCCTTGGAGAGAGGAGTCGAGTAGGGAAACAGACACCCATCTCCCCTCCCCCAGCCCTCTCTGCCCTCCAGGGTGCTGGCGACCTATGGGCACTCACAGGCAACGCCGTCCCAGCCGTGTCCCCGTCTTGAGGTGTTTGGACGCCTCCCCACCCAAGGCAGGATTCCCGAGTCTCTGGGCTCTCCCCACGAGTCCCCCCCTAATTCTAGGCGCCCAGCCAGGAGAGGTGCGCCGGCCTCGATCTCAGGCAGTCAGGAGCGCGCAGATGGAGCGCGCAGATGGACACGGGCTCCTGGGCACTCCAGAGCCTGGGAGCCAGGAGGTGGCCGAGAGGGCGCCCCTCTAACTGCCACTCCCAGTTCCCAGATATTCCTCTGACTCCCTGCCAGCTTTCCCAAGCTCGATGTCTTATTTCCTTGTCGTGGGGATTAGCCCCATCCCGACCTTTCCCGGTGGCCCCACTCTCCGCAGCCCTGCCCGGGACGCCTGGGGAAGGAGCTCCTCCCCAGCGCCCCCCCTAGGCTCGTGGCGGTCATGCTGAGGGCGCAGGAATTCCGGAGTGAGCCTAGCCGGCCGCAGGGCAAGGAAGGCCTAGGGCCCAGATGGCAGATTGCAGCCCTGGTGGCCACGGTATTTTTATGGGCATGCCTGTTGCCCAGTGAAGCATTCCCGGGGCCTTCAGCACAGCCTCCTGAGGACCTCCAAGCCGTGCAGGAGGCCTAGCTGGGAGCGGCCCTGGCCTGTTGTCCCCACCCCATCCAACCATCTCCTTGCTGGCTCCTGGAAGGGGAGGCTTGGAATGGCCCCACCTTCCGTCAGGGAGGGTCTGGAGGCCATGTTTCTGGCTGTCTTTAGAAAGAGCACGCACAAGACTAGACACCTGAGCCCAGCCAGCATGGCTCAGGGCTTGAGTGTCAACCTATGAACCTGGAGGTCACAGTTCCATTCCCCATCAGGGCACATGCCCAGGTTGCAGGCTCCAGCCCCAGTGTGGGGTGTGCAGGAGGCAGCCGATCAATGGATCAATGATTCTTTCTCATCATTGATGTTTCTATCTATCCCTCTCCTTTTCTTTCTGAGATCAATCAAAATATATTTTTAGAAAAAGACTAGACACCTGAGTGAAGGTGGAGGGTCTTTCAGCTCAGGCCTACCCCCAGGGCTGCCAGTGGCCAGGCTTTTGGTGCCAGGAGACCAAGAGTGGGAGTGTTGGCAGGTATCTTGTGCCACTGGTCCAGCCCCTTCAGGAGCCACAAGGAGGCTGAGCTGGGGCACAAGGCCAGTGGGCCTGGAGCTGGCTGGGAAGGGCAGGCCTGAGCAACCGAGATGGGGGTATTTTCCATGATGCACTGAGCTGCGCTCTGCTTCCTGACTGCTCTGATCTGACCACTGATAGGCCTGGCCTCTCTTCTCTCCAGCCACCTCTGCTTCCACTCACTCCCTCTAGTTTCCAAAGCCTCTTTCCCCAGCACCAACTTCCGCAAATCCTTTATAGAAGCTAGGGTTTGATGCTGATTGCTGCGACAATGGTAAGAGTACAGTCAGAGGAGAGTAGAACCGTTTAGGGTGCTCTGCCCAAGCACACAAAGTGCTCAGCTATTATACTAGTCCCCATCGCAGTTAGTACACTAAGTCACGTTTATGGAGCCTGCCATTGTTCTAAGCACATTTCATGTATTAGCACGTTTATTTTGCACACCAACCCAGGGAGATCAACCATTAGTCCATATGACAGATGAGGAACCTGAAGCCCAAAGAGGCCAAGGAGTGTGTCCCGGGAGCACAGCCAGGAAGTCTTTCTCTTCACTTGCTCATTGTATCTGAACATGAACCTGTGATGAAGATTCTGTTATTGTCCTCACCCTCCAAATGAGGAGCCCCAGGTCACACAGTCACTCAGCCAGGTTGTGCTGTGCCCGGCATTCCCTGCACCTTTGCTCACTGACTCCTCAGCCCATCACTATTAAGTAAGCACCACGATTGCCCCCTTTCACAGATGAGGAAACGGAGGTTCAGACTGGCCAAGTGACTTACCCAAGATCACCCAGAAGGTAAATGGCAGATCTGGGGTTTGAACTTGCTTCTAGATAACCGCAAAGCCCATTTTCCCACTGCTGTTTGCCAAGATGGAGGGGTCAATGGGAGCAAGAGCAGGAGGAACAATAGAGGAATTGGGGCAGAGCAAGTCCTAAGAGAACAGGAGGGACTGGCTTTGAACAGAGGTGAGCCATCACTCCACGGCCATGTGTTCCCTGTGAAGGTTGGGGGAGTCCTAGACAGACAGAGAGCTGGGTCTTGCCCATTCACACCCCGTTCAATGGCAAGTGCATCTCACAGCTCCCTGTGACCACCCCTCTTGGGCACAGTCAGCTGATTGAGGGCAGTCCCCCAGAGTCCGGCCAGACTTCCCCCAGACAGCCAGGTGATGAGGGGTGTGAGTCACAGAAGCCATTGGAGCAGGAAGAACGTCCCAGCAGGCTACCAGGGTGGGCTCACGAGCCTGGCATATCTTTCTCTATTTGTCCCCTTTCCATCTATGTCTGTCTTAGGTGTATCTCTTGAAATAGCATATAGTTTAGCTTTGGTTTAGTTTGATACCATCTACAAGTCCTTATCTTTTTTTTTTTTTTTTTTAGGGGCACCAAAAACATGAACTTTTCTTTTTTTTTTAAGTCCTTATCTTTTTTAAAATCAGCTTTATTGAAGTACTAGAGGGCCGGTGCATGAATTTGTGTATGGGTGGGGTCTGGGCGGCCCACCCCAATCGGGGCCCATCAGGCCTGGCTGGCAGTCGGGAGGGGCCACGGGCGGTTGGCTGGCCAGCCCTGCCCCTGGTCAAATTCCTGGTCAAACTTCCGGTTGAGGGGACAATTTGCATATTAGCCTTTTATTATATAGGATAATTTACATATAGTAACATTCACCCTTTTGAAGTGTACAGTTCAATAAATTTTGATAAATGTCATGTAACCACCACCAAAATCAAGATATAGCCCTGCCGACGTAGCTCAGTGGTTTGATCGTCGACCTATGAACCAGGAGATCCCGGTATGATTCCTGGTCAGGGCACATGTCCAGGTTGCAGGCTCGATCCCCAGTGTGGAGCATGCAGGAGGCAACTGATCAAGGATTCTGTCTCATCATTGCTGTTTCTATCCCTTTCTCCATCAACCTTCCTCTCTGAAATAAGTAAAAAATACCAGTATGTATATTTTTAAAGATATAGAACATTTCCATCACTTCTACAAATTCCCTCCAGCCCCAGCCCCTGGCCCCTGACTTACACTGGGCTACCTTCTGTTTTTGCTAGAATTTATTACAAACACAATTGTACAGTATGTACTCTTTCATCTGGCTTCTTTTGCTTAGGGTAGTTTTGGGGATTGTTAGTAGTGTGTGTGTGTGTGTGTGTGTGTGTGTGTGTGTGTGTGTCTGTGTGTGCGCACAGTTTTTCCGTGCTATTACTGAGTAGTGTGCCAGTGTTTGTTTAGCCATAAACCCGCTGAAGAACATCTGGGTTGTTTGCAGCTTTGGGCGATGATGGATAGAGCTGCTCAAAACATTCATTGCATGCCCTAGCCCAGTGGTAGGCAAACGCATTACTCAACAGAGCCAAATATCAACAGTACAACGATTAAAATTTCTTTTGAGAGCCAAATTTTTTAAACTTAAACTTCTTCTAATGCCACTTCTTCAAAACAGACTCGCCCAGGCTGTGGTATTTTGTGGAAGAGCCACACTCAAGGGGCCAAAGAGCCGCATGTGGCTTGCGAGCCACAGTTTGCTGACCACTGCCCTAGCCGGTTTGGCTCAGTGGATAGAGCGTCAGCCTGCCGACTAAAGGGTCCCAGGTTCAATTCCAGCCAAGGGCATATGTTCGGGTTGTGGGCTCGATCCCTCCCAGTGGGGGGCGTGCAGGAGGCAGCCGATCAGTGATACTCTCTCATCATTGATGCTTCTATCTCTCTCTCCCTTCCTCTCTGAAATCAATTTAAAAAAATTAAAAAAAAACATTCACTGCGGAGGAGTTTGGGTGAGCAGCTTTCATTTCTGTAAGGTAACCACCAAGGAGTGGACTGCTGGGTCACGTGGCGACTTTGCCTGTCTGTCTTCTACCTGTAGGGTTTAGTTGATCTCATTGGTAGTGGTTGCTGTATGTTTGGATTTACTCTTGCCTGCTTACTAAGTGCTTTCTATTTGTCTTCCTTTCCAAATTTCTCTGCCTTCACCCCTACTTTCTTTCTCCTCCTCTTTCTTTTTTTTTTAAAAAAATACATTTTTATTGATTTCAGAGAGGAAGGGAGAGGGAGAGAGAGATGGAAACATCAATGTTGAGAGAGAATCATTGATCGGCTGCCTCCTGCACGCCTCCCACTAGGGATCGAGCCTGCAACCCAGGCATGTGCCCTTGGCCAGAATCGAACCTGGGACCCTTCAGTCTGCAGGCCGATGCTCTATCCACTGAGCCAAACCAGCTGGGGCTTTCCCCTCCTCTTTCTATCAGTGAAGTTTCGGGGCAGGAAGCAGAAATTGCTCCAGCTATCTTACACAGAAAGGGATTTGGTACAAGGAATTGGAACCATACCACCATCAGAGGGGCCAGAGGGGTGTGTTCTGGGCAGGCTCCCCAAGACAGCTAGCTGCCACCTCTGCCACCATCAGCAAGGTAGGGGGACAGGCAGTCAGCAGTGTAACTATTGAGTTCAAGAAGATACCACCAGCCCAGCCGGTGCGGCTCAGTGGTTGCATGTCAACCTATGAACCAGGAGGTCACGGTTTGATTCCCAGTCAGGGCACATGCCCGGGTTGCAGAATCAATCCCCAGTGGGGGGTGTGCAGGAGACAGCCGATCCATGATTCCTTCTCATCATTGATGTTTCTCTCCCTCTCTCTTCCTCTCTGAAATCAATAAAAATATTTTTTTTAAAAAAGAAGACACCACCATAACAGCCTCAATATTGAGAAGAAAATGGAAGAAACCAGGTATTTATGATGACCCAGATTTTTCCATTCAATAAATGTGGCTAACTGTGCTGAGAAAACAAAAAAAAGACACCACCATAGTCATGAGCCAGGGATCAGCAAGCTGGGACCTGGAAGCCATTGCTGCCACAAGAAGCCAAGGCTGGACATGGGAGCATTGCTGCTGAAGCCCCACTCCCCCTTGACCTTGACATCCAGCTGAGAAAGAGCTCCACACAGTAAAAAGATGCCTCCTCCCCTTTCTTCAGCCTTCCAAATCTTGTGCAAGTGCACCTAAATGGCCCGGCTGCACACAGTCTTGGTCTGGGAAACACCCTACCTCAGCAGTAAGTACAAAGGCACATTAAAAGGAGGTGGGAGAAAGTGTGAGCCCAAGCAACCATCCCATTTGTTCCCTCCATTCTTAGTCATCTTTTAGATGGGTCGAACTTGTTTTCTTTCATTTTCCCTTCTATTTATTTAGAAGCACTATATGAATTTTTTAGTAGTTACCCTAGCTATTTTAACATGAATTCTTAACAAAGTCTAAAGTTAATCAATATCTCTGCTCTGGTGGTTTTAACCTATGGCCACAATTTTTAAAAATATATATTTTTATTGATTTCAGAGAGGAAGGAAGAGGGAGAGAGAGAGGAACATCAATGATGAGAGAGAATCATTGATCGGCTGCCTCCTGCATGCCCCCTACTGGGGATTGAGCCCACCACTCAGGTATGTGCCTTTGACCAGAATCAAACCCGGGACCCTTCAGTCCGCGGGCTGATGCTCCATCCACTGAGTCAAACTGGCTAGGGCCACAATTTTTTTTTTATGTTCCTTCAAGAGGTTGTAGTTACTTCCCTTCCTCTTGAGTGAGGGCTGGACTTGGTGATTCAATTTTAAATAAATTTTTATTGATTGATTTGAGAGAGAAGAAGGGGGAGAGAGAAAGAGAAACATTGATTTGTTGTTCCACTTAGCTGTGCATTCATTGCTTGCTTCTTGTATGTGGCCTGACCAGAGATTGAACCCGCAACCTTGGCATATTGAGACGATGCTCTAACCAACTAAACTACCCTGCCAAGCCCTGGCTGGTTTGGCTCAGTGGATAGAGCGTTGGCCTGCGGACTGAAAGATCCCAGGTTCGATTCCAGTCAAGGGCATGTACCTTGGTTGTGGGCACATCCCCAGTAGGAGGTGTGCAGGAGGCAGCTGATTGATGTTTCTCTCTCATCGATGTTTCTGACTCTCTATTCCTCTCCCTTCCTCTCTGTGAAATATCAATAAAAATATATTTAAAAAAAAAAAACTACCCTGCCAAGGTGATGAATATTTTTAATGAATAGAGTGAAGCATAAATGACAGCGGGCAACTTTGAAAAGCAGGTCATAAAAGGCACCTCTGCTTCTTCCTTCCTGGATTGCTCCTTCTGGAAGAAGTCTGTCGCCATGTTGTGAGGGCACCCCCAGCCCTATGAAGAGACTCCTTGAGGCTCTTCTCATTGGGCCTGGCCAACTTCTGCCCCTTCTTATGCTATCACTCTGCATATTCACCAATGACTCCCAACCTTCCACTCACCCACACAACATCCCAACCTCTCAGTATCTTTTTAAAAAATATTTTAAAATTGATTTTAGAAAGAGAGAAAGGGAGAAGGCAAGAGTGAGAGAAACATCGATATGAGAGCAGAACACATATCAACTGCTTCATGCACACCCTCTACTGGGGATCAAGCCTGCAACCCAGGCATGTGCTCTGACCGGGAATGGAACCAGCAACCTTTCGATGCACGGGTCAGAGCCCAACCAACTGAGCCAACACTGGCTGGGGCCCAACCTCCCAGTTTCTTGACTTTACCTTCAAACACCTGGATCTCGCCTCAGCCCCATCTTCTCACCGTTGTGCCTTCCAGACCTCTTCATCATCCACAGAGTTGCTCTGACATGTTAAGATCCAAATGCCAAGTCTCTGAGCATGACCTTCAATTTGTTCCTTCTCGTTTTCCAACTTCCTTCTTTCTACCACCTCTGCATTTTGACCTCATAGAACTTTCCAGTCCCTAGACCCTGCACCAAAGCTGTTAGATCTCACTTGGCTTTTCTGTCTTCCATAGCCCACCTAGGCCCTATAGTGTATCTCTTCAACATGCTCAAGTTTCCCCATTAATGGAAGATTCATGTAGGAATGAGGAAGACAGTTGCATTCGTCAGGGTTCTCCAGAGAAACAGAGCCAATAGGATGTGTGTGTGTGTGTGTGTGTATGTGTGTGTAAAGAGATTTATTATAAGGAACTAGAGGCCCAATGCACGAAATTCTTGCAAGAGTAGCCCTTCCTGCCCTAACCGGTTTGGCTCAGTGGATAGAGCATCAGCCTGCGGACTGAGGGGTCCCAGGTTCGATTCCGGTCAAGGGCACGTACCTTGGTTGCGGGCACATCCCCAGTGGGAGGTGTGCAGGAGGCAGCTGATCGATGTTTCTCTCTCATCGATGTTTCTAACTCTCTATCCCTCTCCCTTCCTCTCTGTAAAAAATCAATAAAATATATTTTTTAAAAAAAAGGAAAAAAAAAAAAAGAGTAGGCCTTCCTTCTCCTGGCTGCCGGCACCAGCTTCCCTCTGGCCCCTGGGACCTGGCCTCTGGCTGCAGGCAGGCACCTGGGACCTGGACTTCCCTTACAGACCCGGCTTGGCTTTGTCTGGAAGGTTGTCCGGAAGGATGTCTGGTCTAATTAGCATATTACACTTTTATTATTATAGATTGGCTCATGTGACTATGGAGCCTGAGAAGTCCCAAGATCTACAGTCAGCAAGCAGGAAAAAGGCCAATGTCCCAGTTTAAGTAGTCAGGCAGGAGAGTTCCCTCTTACTCCACCTCTTTTTTTAAAAAAAATCTTTATTGATTGCAGAGAGGAAGGAAGAGGGAGAGAGAGATAGAAGCATCAACAGTGAGAGAGAATCATTGATCGGCTGCCTACTGCAGGCTCTACACTGGGGATTGAGCCCACAACCTGGGCATGTGCCCTTGACAAGAATCGAACCCAGAACCCTTCAGTCCGCAGGCTGACGCTCTATCCACTGAGCCAACTCAGCTAGGGCCTTACACAGCCTCTATTCTATTCAGGTCTTCATTGGATTGAATAAGCTTCACCCACATTAGGGAGGGCAATCTGCTTTACTCATTTTACCGATCCAAACATTAATCTTGTCTAAAACACCCTCGCAGACATACCCAGACTGTTGTTTAACCAAATGTCTGGGTGCCTCATGGCCCAGTCAATTTGACACATAAAAATAATCATCACAACAGTAACCTCAGACACATGGACAGGAACGCAGGTAGAATCAAACATCTGAGCTTTGGGGAGTTTGAAGCAGGTTTATCTGCTTTTTTTTTTTTTTTTTAAAGATTTTTGTATTGATTTTTAGAAAGAGAGGAAGGGAGAGGGAGAGAGCGAAACATCAATTTGAGAGCATAACATCAATCAGCTGCCTCCTGCATGCCCTCTCCCAGGGAATCCAGCTCATGCCCTCTCCCGGGGAATCCAGCTCGCAACCTGGGCATGTGCCCTGACTGGGAATCGAATCAGCATGCACGGGACAACACCCCACCAACTGAGCCACACTGGCCAGGGCTAAACCATGTCTTTAAGAAGCTCTGGGGACCAGGTTTTCTTATTCACACCCCCAACCTCCCACCTCTGAACTATTATGATGGGACTCAGTCCATGCTCCTGTTACCACCAACCAACTATATAACCCTCTTACTGTGTCTTTCTTTTCTTTTTTCTAAAAATACATTTTTACTGGTTTCAGAGAGGAAGGGAGAGTGAGAGAGATATAGAAACATCAATTATGAGAATCACTGATCAGCTGCCTCCTGCACACCCTCCACTGGGGACCAAGCCCACAACCTGGGCATGTGCTCTGACCGGGAATTGAACCGTGACCTCCTGGTTCCTAGGTCAATGCTCAACCACTGAGCCACGCCAGCCACATGTGTCTGACTTTTCTACATCTCTTTGCTTCTGCCTAATCTCCTTGGCCTTTAATCCTTCATGATAATTGCATATTCTCCACACTTTTGGTTTCTAATCTCTCTGCAGTTTAAGTACCCATGGGAAAGAAGCTTATTGGCCCAAATACTCACTATCTCTACCTGACAAGAGTCTTCATGCCAGGTAACCTGGGTAGGGAACTGACCAGGCTGTAGACTGGCTGTTCTTGGCCAGGTACTTGCTCCTGGTCCAGGCAGTTGAGGACAAGGTTGGGCGGGCTATGTGACGTACAAAGTAGCCATCTGTTGTGGACTGAATTTTGTGTCCCCCCTCCCCCAAAAAAGACAAACATATGTTGAAGCCCTAGATCCCCATGTGACTATATTTGAAGATGGGGTCTCTAACAAAGTAATTACAGTTAAATGAAGTCATAAGGGTGGGGCCCTGATTTGATAGGATTCATGTGTTCTTATAAGAAAACAGCAGAGACTGAGCTCCCTCACCCTCCCTCCATCTCTCTCTCTCTCTCCCTCTCTCTCTCTCTCTCTCTCTCTCTCTCTCTCTCTCAAATATATTTTTATTGATTTCAGAGAGGAAGGGAGAAAGAGAAACATCAATGATGGGAGAGAATCATTGATCGGCTGCCTCCTGCACGCCCCACACTGGGACTCGAGCTTGCAACCTGGGCATGTGCCCGGAGCAACCACTGAGCCACGCTGGCTGGTCTCTCTCTCTCTCTCTCTCTCTCTCTCTCTCTCTCTCTCTCTCTCTCGTCAAGAAGAGTGCCTTCACCAGAAACCAGCCCTACTTGATCTGGGACTTCCAGCTTCCCGAATTGTGAGAAGTAAACGTCTGTTGTTTAAACCCCCAGTCTATGGTATTTTAAAAATTGATTTTAGAGAGAGGAAGGGAGAGAGAGAGAGAGAGAGAGAGAGAGAAACATCATGTGAGAGAGAAACATCAATTGGCTGCCTCCCATATGCATGCCAACCAGGGACTGAACCCACAACCTAGGCATGTGCCCTGACCAGGAATCTAACTGGCAACGCTTCAATGCACGGAATGACCCTCAACCAACTGAGCCACGCTGGCCAGGGCAGTCTAGGCTATTTTGTGACGGCAGCCCAAGCTGACTAAACACGATCTATGTGTAAATCACTGGCTAGAGGTGCTCCCACAGCAGCAAGCTGTGTTTTGGTAGGCATTTTTTTTTTAATTTTTGTTTTTTTATTGTTTGAAGTATTACAAATAGTAGTACATATGTCTCCTTTTTTTTCCCCATTGACCTCCCCCCGGCCTCCCCTACTCCCCAGTACATGCCTTTACCTGCCACCCCCCAGTGTCTTCTATCCATTGGTTATGCTTATATGCATGCGTACAAGTCCTTCAGTTGATCTCTTACAGCCCCCCCCCCCAAACCTCCCCTGCCTTCCCGCTGTAGTTTGACAGTCTGTTCAATGCTTCTTTGCCTCTGTATCTATTTTTTCCCCATTTCTTTCCTTTAAAAAATCTTGGTAGGCATTATTTTTTATCCTCACCTGAGGAATGAGGATATTTTCCCATTTGTTTATTTATTTTTTTAAAATATATTTTATTGATTTTTTACAGAGAGGAAGGGAGAGGGATAGAGAGTTAGAAACATCAATGAGAGAGAAACATTGATCAGCTGCCTCCTGCACACTCCCTACCGGGTATGTGCCTGCAACCAAGGTACATACCCTTGACCGGAATCGAACCTGGGACCCTTGAATCTGCAGGCTCACGCTCTATCCACTGAGCCAAACCGGTTAGGGCTCCATTGATTTTTTTAGAGATAGTGGAAGTGAGGGGGGAGGAGAGAGAGAGAGAGAGAGAGAGAGAGAGAGAGAGAGAGAGAGAGAGAGAGAGAGAGACCAATGTGAGAGAGACAAATCAATTGGTTGTCTCCCACACGCACCCCAAACAGGGGAGGGGATCAAACCTGAAACCTAGGTATGTGCCCTTGATCTGCAATTGAACTGAACCTGCAACTATCCAGTGTGTAGGTCGATGCTCTAACCACTTAGCAATGCCGGCCCGGGCTCTTGGTAGGCATCTTGCTTGGTCTGTCCAATCTCACCATCCTTAAGTCACCTATTCTCTTATCTTTCCTACAAACCCCCAGGATTTCAACAGAATTGCCCATTTGACTTCTCTTTTGTTGTTGTTGTTGTTGTTTTTTAATCCTCCTCTGATGATATTTTTTCCATTAATTTTTAGAGAGAGTGGACGGGAAAAGTGGAGAGAGTGAGAGAGAGAGAGAGAGATGTGAGAAACACATCGATTGGTTACCTCCCACCTCAGCCATGACCCAGGCCAGGGATTGAACCTGCAACCCAGGTATGTGCCCTTGATCCCAAATTGAACCTGTGACCCTTCCGTGGACAGGCCAAAGCTCTAACCACTGTGCAACGCCCACCAGGACCCATTTGACTTCTCTGCTCTCCCTCGCAGCTGCATAAAGTGCTGCCAGAGAAAACCACATCAGTATGGAGACAGGTATCACTAGGGATTCCTAGGCTCCAAGCAAGCTGGCTTGTGAGTACCACAGTCCTGCCACGTGACCCCAGCCTGCCTCCCTCTCTTTCCACTCAGTTGCTCTTCCAGACTTTCTCCACATACTGTTGACTTGGAAACCAAGAGGCCAGATTAAACCCATGAGTTTACTTTCTCTTCTTCCTGAAACCTCATGAAAATGACATTAAATGACTTTTTAAAAGCAAAAATTCCCAAGGGCAAAAATAACAGGAGATGAGATAACAGCAACAAGATTGTGCTAGCTGAGCAGTAACCACTGTAGCAAATCCAAGGAAGCTGGGGGCAGTGGGGACAGCTGAGCAGCAGCTGAATTCACATGGCAGAGCTCACACATGGCTTAAAAACCAGCAAAGGAAATGGGAGTGAATGTCAAGCTGCAGTTGAAAATCTGTTTCAGACGCAGTTAGAGCCCGGCCAGCATAGCTCAGTGGTTGCGTGCCGACCTAGGAACCAGGAGGTTAGGGTTCGATTCCCAGTCAGGGCACACGCCTAGGTTGCAGGTTCGATCCCCAGTGAGTGATGTGCAGGAGGCAGCCAATCAATGATTCTCTCTCATCATTGATGTTTCTCTCTCTCTCTCTCTCTCTCTCTCTCTCTCTCTCTCTCTCTCTCTCTCTTCCTCTCTGAAATAGATTGGGGAACACCAAGAACAGCTATAGGGGTACCACACTGAAAACAGGGAGACTAAATAAATATTTACCTACTGTATGTGGAGCACTCTTGCCCTACGCAGCTCATTGAGTGCTGACTGCCAGCCTAGGAATTAGACTGAAGCTCTTTCTCTGGGCTACTTGACCATTCCAAGAGGAAGGAATTAAAGAGAGTGACATTGGGACTGGCCAGCGTGGCTCAGTGATTGAGCGTTGACCTATGAACCAGGAGGTCAGGGTTCAATTCTCGGTCAGGGCACATGCCCAGATTGCAGGCTTGATCCCAAGTAGGAGGTGTACAGGAGGCAGCCAATCAATGATTCTCTCTCATCATTGATTTCTCTCTCTCTCTCTCTCTCTCTTCCCCTTCCTCTCTGAAATCAACAAAAATATTTTTTAAACAGAGAGTAACATTGGGATTCCCCACTAAAACAGCCTACTAGTAGGTACATCACCCTAAAATGAAACCCATAATTGACAAGCACACTCCCCCCCTTAAGCTTTTTAGTGTCCCATTCTTAAATGTGAGACAACAACCAAAGATCACTAGACATCAGAGGAAGACTGTCACACAAAAACATAAAAGATAGCCCTAGCTGGTTTGGCTCAGTGGATAGAGTCAGCCTGCAGACTGAAGGGTCACAGATTCGATTCGGGTCAAGGGCATATGCCCAGGTTGTAGGCTCGGTCCCCAGTTGGGGGCGTGCAGGAGGCAGCCGATCAATGATTCTCTCTCATCATTGATGTTTCTATCTCTCACTCTCCCTTCCTGCTCTAAAATAAGTAAAAATAGATTTTTTAAAAAACATAAAAGATAGAGATCAAACTGAAGAAGAAAATCTGTGGGAAACAATATTATGAGGGGTAAATATTTTCTTTTTTTAATATATATATATATTTTTTTTATTTCAGAGAGGAAAGGTGAGGGAGAGAGAGTTAGAAACATCAATGATGAGAAAGTAACATCCATCAGCTTCCTCCTACATGCCCCACACTGGGGATCAAGCCAACAACCTGGGCATGTGCCCTGACCAGGAATCAAACCATGACCTCCTGGTTCATAGGTCGATGCTCAACCACTGAGCCACACCAGCTGGGCAAGAAATATTTTAAAAAATATATTGTATTGATTTTTTACAGAGAGGAAGGGAGAGGGAGAGGGATAGAGAGTTAGAAACATCAATCAGCTGCCTTTTGCACACTCCCTACTGGGGATGTGCCCGCAACCAAGGTACATGCCCTTGACCGGAATCGAACCCAGGACCCTGCAGTCCTCGGGCCAATGCTCTATCCACTGAGCCAAACCAGTTAGAGCAAGAAATGTTTTCTTTAAAACTCCTTAACTTCCAAACAGAGATAATAGAATGTGAATATCCATGAAAAAAAGAACAGAGTACTGTAAAAAGGAACATTGGGAGAACAAACAACTTCTGTGGTAGCATAAATTAAAAGGCAGTAGATTGACATTTTGCTTCTGCCTAGGATACAAGAACTTGCAAGATAACATCACTTCCACCCTAGCTACAAGAAGCTAGATAACCACCCTGGCCTGTTTGGTCGGTCAGTGGTTAGAGCACTGACCCACGGGCCCTGTGGGTTCGATTCCGCATCCTGGTCTGTTGTGTGCAGGAGGCAACCAGTAGATGTGTCTCTCTCACATCGATGTTTCTCTCTTTGTCTTTCTCTCTGTCACTCTCTATCTCACTCTCTTCCCCTCCTCCCTCCCTTCCACTCTCTCTCTAAAGATTAATGGACAATATATACTTGGGTGAGGATTAAAAAAAGAAAAAAGAAGCTAGATAACCTACAAAATAATTGTGTCCTCCCCCCCCCCCGCCCTTTAAGCCTATTCAGGAGCTGAAGGTGTCAAAAAAAAAAAGAAGAAGAAAATAAAAGTGAGCCAAAATCTGAAAAACACCAAGCCCTTCCTAGGAGAAAGAGCTGTTGCTGCCTTTATCCTTGGCAGCAGCGGCAACAGGAGGAGGCTGCCATCGACTTGTGTGAGAAGGAAACAGAGGCCCCTTTAACAAAATTTTAAAGGTCAGGTGCGGGACGGCATGACAGTTGGAATCCCTAGGGACCTCGGACACAAAGAAAGTTTGCATTTACCCACAATTCTTTTCCATAGGCCTCACCAAGACCATTTGGAGGCAGGGCAGGTGGACTGACCCATTCTCTCTGAGGTCTGGATGCACCGGGAGTGCTGAAGCCTGAATACAGGGCAGGAGAAGGGTGACCAACCACACTCCAGACCAGGGGTCCTCAAACTACGGCCTGCGGGCCACATGTGGCCCGCCGAGGACATTTATCCGGCCCGCCAGGTGCCGCTGCCTGTCCTGCTTAGCAGCCGACTCGTCCCGGGCCCGCAGTGCACATAGGAATTTGTTCATAGTTTGTTTGTTTGTTTGTTTTTTAAATATATTTTATTGATTTTTTACAGAGAGGAAGGAAGAGGGATAGAGAGTTAGAAACATCGATGAGAGAGAAACATCGATCAGCTGCCTCTTGCACACCTCCCACTGGGGATGTGCCCGCAGCCAAGTTACGTGCCCTTGACCGGAATCGAACCCGGGACCTTTCAGTCCACAGGCTGACGCTCTATCCACTGAGCCAAACCGGTTTTGGCCATAGTTTTTTTTTTAAACTATAGTCCGGCCCTCCAACGGTCTGAGGGACAATGAACTGGCCCCCTGTTTAAAAAGTTTGAGGACCCCTGGTCCAGACCTTCCAGGGGCAGCTGGTGGCTGGAGAAGGGCAGAAGAGCTGAGAGACATCAAGCCCAGGATGAGAGGACACGGAGGACACACAGGCTCCCTGAGTCCTACTCCGAGTACCAAGCAGAAGCTGCTATGGCGGGGGTTGAGGCAGAGGACCTGCAGGAGATGCTCCTGAGACACATGTTCATAGATCTACTGAAGTCTAAGGGTGACATAGAACTAAGACACATCCCCCAGGTACTCGGATCACAAGACCTGTCTAACCGTACCTTGAAATACTCTGAAATCTATAGGGAACTGAATCTAGCTAAATCATTAAGAAATCTCAGACACAGCTTAATTACATACCAAATTGACTCAAAAACACCATCTCGCCCTAACCGGTGTGGCTCAGTAGATGGAGCGTCGGCCTGCGGACTGAAATGTCCCGGGTTCGATTCCGGTCAAGGGCATGTACCTTGGTTACGGGCACATCCCCAGTAAGGAGTGTGCAGGAGGCAGCTGATAGATGTTCCTCTCTCATCGATGTTTCTAACTCTCTCTCCCTCTCCCTTCCTCTCTGTAAAAAATCAATAAAATATATTAAAAAAAACAAAACAAAACAAAACCACCCTCTCCTCCCTGCACCCTCTCACCCCCCACCACACACTAACAGCTTAACAAAAGGAGAAGTATGTCCCTTTGGGGAGGCATACATGTTATGATACTCATGTAGTCATGCACTTTGTATTAATATATTAGCAATCTACAAATGTGTTTTGTACTTTTTATACTGTTGGATACTTACACTCAAACTTTTACTAGGTTATTGAATAAATTTAGTCTTAATAGAAAAATAAGTAAAAAATAAATGTTATGATACTCCTTATTGTTCTATTACATATAATGTCTGGCATTCAATTAAAAAAATTAAGACACATGTGAAAAATCAAGGAACTATGACCCATCATAAAGAGAAGAAATAATCGCCCTGGCTGGTGTGGCTCTGTTGGCTGAATGCCGTCCCATACACTGAGAGGTTGCTGGTTTGATTCCTGATCAAGGCACATACCTGGGTTTTGAGTTTGATCCCTGGTCAGGGATCGGACAGGAGGTGGCCCATTGATATTTCTCTCTCACATTGATTTTTCCTTCTCTCTCTCTCTCTTTCTCTCTCTCTCTCTCTCTCCCCCTCTCTCTCTCCCTCCCTTCCTTCCTCTACTAGTATCTCTAAAATCAATAAACAGATCCTCAGGTGAGGATAAAAAAAATTAAGACAAAATAAAGTTGCATCCCCAGATGAGAATAAAGAATTCATCGTCAATTTTAAAAAAGGCTAAATTAATTATTTAGATATAAGAGGAATTATACCAGACTGAAGAAAAGAGTGCAAAATATCACTAAGAGTAAATATATATGATTATTTACTGTTTAGAGTAAGTACAATAACAGTGTAATGTGGATTACTTTTTGCATATTGCATATAAAATAATTTTTATGTCATATGTAAAAATATTGTATAACAACCAGAACACAAAGGGTGGGACCGTTGCAATTGCAATACTGTTAATAACATTCTTATACTGTTCATCAAATCGTAGAATATTTCTTTGAAGGTAGAATGTGCTAAATTAAAGAAACATTGTAATCTCTAGAACAACAATTTAAAAATAGCACAAAAAGATTTATAACTAATAAGTCAACAAAGAACACCAAATACTACAAAATCCAATTTGTCCCCCCCAAAAAAGGCAGAAAAGGATAAAAAGAAGAAAAAATGGATGGAACAAATAGAAGCCACACATTGAGTTGGTAGACTTAAACCCAAAGATATCAATGATTATATTAAATATAAATGGACTAAAACTCTATCCTAGTTATTTTTGTTGCATAACAAATTGCTCCATGCCCAGCCGGCATGGCTCAGTGGTTGAGCATCGACCTATGAACCAGGAGGTCACAGTTCGATTCCTGGTCAGGGCACATGCCCAGGTTGTAGGCTACATCCCCAATATGTGGCATGCAGGAGGCAGCCGATCAATGATTCTCTCTCATCATTGATGTTTCTATCTCTCTCTCTCTCTCCCTTCCTCTCTGAAATCAATAAAAAAATATTTTAAAAAATAACAAATTGCTCCAAAATTTAGTGTTTTAAAATAACTACAATAATTTTCTTACTGCTCATGTTTCTATAAGTATATATATACATGGGAAAGGCATTCCTCAAAAAGCTAAACAGGATTACCCTGTGATCCAGCAATTCTACTCTAGGTATATCTTCAAAAGAATTGAAAACAGGGATTCAAACAGATACTTGTATACCAATGTTCATCGAAGCATTAGTCACAATAGCCAAAAGGTGGAAACAACCCAAATGCCCATCAATAAATGAATAGATAAATGTAGTATAGCCATACAATAGAGTATTATTCATTCATAAAAGGGAATGAAGTCTGGATATATACCACAATATGGAGGAACTTTGAAAACATTGTGAAAAAGGCAGACATGAGAGGATAAATATTGTATGACTCTATATATGAAATAGCTAGAATAGGCAAATTCAGAGAGACAGAAAGTAGATTAGAGATTACTAGAGGCTGAGGAGAGGGGAGAATGGAAAGTTATTGCTTTGTAGGTACAAAAAATGTTTTGAAAAAAAGGAAGCAAATAAAGGTGGTGGTTTCACAACATTGGGAATATAGTTAACGAGACTGAATTATGCACTTGAAATTATATATATATATACACACACACAGGGAGGGACAAAATTAGGTTTATGGTTATTTGTATGAAAAATAATACAAACACCAATCAGAAAGGATATATACACCCATATGTTCATAGCAGCACAATTCACCATAGCTAAGATTTGGAAACAGCCTAAGTGCCCATCAGCAGATGAGTGGATTAGAAAACCGTGGTACATCTACACAATGGAATACTACGCTGCTGTAAAAAAGAAGGAACTCTTACCATTCACAATAGCATGGAGGGACCTGAAGAGTATTATGCTAAGTGAAATAAGCCAGTCAGAAAAATATAAATATCACATGATCTCACTCATTTGTGGAATATAATGAACATAAACTGATGAACAAAAATAGATGCAGAGACACAGAAGCTTGGAACAGACTGTCAGACCTCAGAGGGAAGACAGGGGAGGGGGAAGGGAAAGAGATCAACCAAAGGACTTGTATGAATGCATATAAGCATAACCAATGGACACAGACACTGGGGGATGGGGTGAGGACATTGCTAGGGGGTGGGAATGGCCGGGGAGAGGTCAATGGGAGGAAAAAGGAGACTTAGGTAATACTTTAAACAATAAAGAATTTAAATTTAAAATAATAATAATAATAATACAATAGCCCTAGCTGGTTTGGCTCAGTGGATAGTGTTGGCCTGTGGACTGAAAGACCCTGGTTTTGATTCCAGTCAAGGCTACATGCCCAGGTTGCAGGCTCTATCCCCAGTAGGGGGCGTGCAGTAGGCAGCCAATCAATGATTCTCTCTCATCATTGATGCTTCTATCTCTCCCTCTCCTCTACCTTCCTCTCTGAATCAAATAATTTAATTTGATTTTAAATAATTTAATTAATTTAATCAATAAAATTAAATAATTTAATCAATAAAATTATTTTTTCAATAATAATATAAGAATAAACGGTGTTTAGTGTCCTCAGATCTGTAAATCTACTTTGCCCCACCCTGTATATAAGAATCTGGGGGCCCTAACCGGTTTGACTCAATGGATAGAGCGTTGGCCTATGGACTGAAGGGTCCCAGGTTCGATTCTGGTCAAGGGCATGTAGCTCGGTTATGGGCACATCCCCAGTATGGGTTGTGCAGGAGGCAGCTTATCGATGTTCCTCTCTCATCGATGTTTCTAGCTCTCTATCCCTCTCCCTTCCTTTCTGTAAAAAATCAATAAAATATGTATTTTTTTAAAAAGAATTCTCTAAAAAAAAAAAAAAAAAAAAGAATCTGGGGAAGGCTGGGCTGGGCAGCTCTGGCTGACGGTGTCTCGCCTGGTTGCTTCCAGACAGTGGCTGAAGCTGTAGCAGTGGCCGGCCATCTCTCTCTGCATGTCTCAGAGTCCTTCCATGTGTTTTCTCCATGAGGGCTAGTTTGGGCTTCTTCCCAGCACGACGGCCTCAGGGAAACTGGACTTGTTGGGTGCGGGTGGGGGGGTTGCTAAAGGTTGGAAGAGGAAGAGTGAGTATCCCTGCTAACAAGGCAGAAAACTGTGTTGCCTTTTCTGACCTAGCCTCGGAAATCAAGTGGCGTCACTTTGACCACATTATGTTGATTCAAAGCAAGTCACAAGCCTTCCCAGATTATAGGGGGGAGGGCTCAGTTCCACCTCTTGATGGGAAAATGGCAAGGTTCCAGAAGAGCATGTGGGATGGGAGATATTGTTGGGGCTACCTTTGAAAAACACAATCTGCCACACACGCCAGTTAAAAAGGCAAGAGACTGTCAGGCTAGATAAAATAGCTATATGTTATTTACAAGAAGCGCGCTTTAAGCATAAAGACACAGACAAGCTGAAAATAAAACGGCGGTAAAGATATACGACGCAAACACTGATCATAAGAAAGCTTGTATGGCTATATTCATATCGGAGTGGAATTCAAGACAAAGAGTATTAGCAGAAATAAAGAGGGACGTTTCACAATGGAAAAGGGACAAATAATCAAGAAGACATCATCATTTTAAATTTGTAAGCAGCTAATAGCAAAGCTACCAAATACATGAAACAAAAATTGACAGAGTTCTAGGAACAGACAAATCTTCAAACATAGCTGCAGACTTTAACAACCCTTTTCAGTAATTGATAAAAACAAATAGGGAGTCTGGCCGGTGTGGCTCAGTGCTTCAGCATCGACCTATCAACCAGGAGGTCGCGGTTCGATTCCCGGTCAGGGCACATGCCCAGGTTTGGGGCTCAGTCCCCAGTGGGGTGCATGCAGGAGGCAGCCGATCAATGATTCTCTCTCATCATGGATGTTTCTAGCTCTCTCTCCTTCTCCCTTCCTCTCTGAAATCAATAATAATATATTTTTAAAATAATAGGGAAAACTCAGTAAGATATGCATGACCATCAACTCTCAACACTATCAACCCAAGTGACCTAGTTGATATTTTTAGAATCCTACACCCAGCAACAAGAGAATACACATTCTTGTCAAGTACACTCATCAACATAGATAACATTCAGAGCAGAACAAGCCTCAATAAAATACGAAGGAGAGAAATCATACAACATAGAATTTCTGACCACAGTGGTATTGAATTTGAAATCAATAAAAAAAAATGATTTCTAGGAAATTTCTAAATACGTGGAATTGAAAAAATAGACTTCTCAGTAACCCATGTGTTACAGAGAACCAGAATAAATCAAGCGATGCTCGGAGAGTTTGGAGTCACACTTTATTCACCGGTGGGCTTAGAGAAAATGAATTCAAATTCTAAGCCAGGCTACAAGCAGAACTTCTCTTTTTATTAAGAGCCAGCCCTATGTGCGCTTAGTGGTTATCTCACTGCTGGCCTTGAAAACAACACAGTTCTACCAATTAAAAAATACACCTGGCATGGCATTGAGAGTATGGGCATATCTAGTCTCTGGCCTACAGGGTCAGACAGCTAAGTTTATCTTCCTCATTATTCAAGCAGGCTAAAGCAAAGTTATTTTTTTAGAATAAGAGGCCGTCTAAAAAAAACAGCAGAGAATTCCAAACAGTAGTTTTACAAAATAGGGGTTAGCCTTCTCATTCCCCACCCCGCCCCTTGTCCCACAAGCTTTTCAGCCTTGTGGTACAATAACCACGGGATGTTATGGTGAACAGGGGTGACGATCACTCTTTTACTACGTCCTGCTAAAAAGGGATGGCGTCCAAGGGGTTAACATCCAGTTTCTTCCTCTTGGAGAGGTTTGTAGGGAATTCTTCTGGCTTGTAAGACCATTTGAAGTTTAAAGGCATCTAGACGGGATGAGATAAAGCGAGTTAACAGATTTAGAAGACATGGTCCTAGGGTTATGGCTATGAGTAGCATTAACAGTGGTCCTGTCAATGGAAGAAGCCATTTCCAGACCCCTCCTCGCACCCCCATGCAGCCCAGGTCTCAGATAACTCCTGTCTTATTTTTGAAGCTCGATCAGCTAGTTTCTTGGCCCCTATCCCTTACAATACCAGACTGGTTAGCATAAAAACACTCTTCCTCAAGGAACAGGCACAGCCCCCCTTTCTCCGCTGTGAGAAGGTCTAGTCCTCCGATTCTGGAGAGTAATGGCTGCCAGTGAGTCAATCTGATCTTGTACTGCAGAATACTTTGAGCTATTTCTTCTAAACTGTCAGCAAGGTCTTTGGATAGGCTCTGATAGTAGGAGAGGGAAGTTGCCAGTCCCCCTATTCCAGTGCTAACCCCTACTGTAATGCCGAGCATTACAAGGAGAGGGATTAGCTAAACTGCTCTTTTAGGAGGGAGAGGGTGAGAATAAGCTTTCGGTAGAGACAGTGAGGACTCAGGAGGCTCTCAAGAGGCAGAGTGTAGACCTGAGAGTGGTCGAGAGTAAGAGAGTTCAGTAACAGTAAAAGAATTAGCCTTAGCTTCATCTTGTTCCTTTGCTGTGCAGGAAGCAGTAATTTTATGGTGCTTCTGTGTTCCAGTAAGGGCAGAAGAGTTCTCCTCCTGGGACTAGCCTCGGGTTCTGGCGGCTCTCATAAAAAGACAAAATGAGAATTATTAGAAAGATAAAAACAATGATTATCCAGAATACCAGAGCATTTTGCCTTTAAGAGAAGATAAGAAAGAAAGATTAGTGTAAGGAAGAATTCAGCAGGGCATTTCAGAATTCCTTGGAGCAGGTTGATCAACCAGGTCCGTTGTCTTCTTGAGGGTGATCCGCAGGGGGTGTTTCTGGTCAGAGGTCACCTTCCACTCAGGCTGGGCGTCGCTCGGCTGGTGGCCTGATTTCACCCGAGAGTGGTGAATCCAGTTGTTCAGTCCTGCAACCTCCAGAGCTCTGGGAGTGGTTAGTATGACTGGATAGGGTCCCTTCCAGGTAGGCTTGAGGGGCTCCTTTTTCCAATCCTTTACCCAAACCTGGTCTCCAGGTTTATAAGGATCTACAGCTGTTCCTAGAGAGATGGGTAGTCAGTCAGTAACCCATCTGTGGACCTCAAAGACAGTTTTTCCAAGTCCTTGTAGTTGCTTCTGGATTTCCAAGTTTCCTATTTCCCCCAAATCTCCCTTTGGCCGAATTAAGGGAGGGGGTCTACCATACAGAATTTCAAAGGGAGAGAAACCTACCCTGGCCCTCGGGGCACAGCGTACCCACAGGAGTACAAGAGGCAAGATATCTGTCCAGGGTAAGGTTGTCTCTTGGCATAGCTTAGCCATAGTCTGCTTTAAAGTCCGGTTCATGCGTTCTACTTTCCCTGAACTCTGAGGCCTGTAAGCTGTATGTAGGTTCCATCTAATTCCTAAAGCCTTGGCTACCTGTTGTACTCTTTCTGCTACAAAGGCTGGGCCATTATCGGACCCTATGGTCAGAGGCATTCCATACCACGGAATTATGTCCTTTAGCAATGCCTTAGTGACTTCTCTCGCCTTTTCTGTGCAAGTGGGATATGCCTAGACCCAGCCTGAAAAGGCGCAAACAAAGACTAGCAGGTATTTATTTCCTCTGCTAGGCCCTACTTCTGTAAAGTCTACTTCTAAGTCCTCAAAGGGAGTTTGCCCGCAGCGCTGAACTCCTATCAGTCCCACAGGACCCTTTTGGCATTGTTCTGCGCACAGAGGAGGCAACGCTGAGAAACTGAGGCACACAAGGAGGGAAGATGGGCAATTAGGTAGTATCTGCCTAACAAGGCTTCTAGAGCAGTCTTCCCTAAATGAGTGAGTTCATGCTGCTGGAGGACTACCTTATGGGCTAACTGTTCTGGGACATAGACCCTATGATCTGGGAGTATCCACCAGCCTTCCTTCGTTCTCTTGCCCCCTCCTTGCTGGGCCCATTCCTCCTCGTGAGGAGTGTACTTTGGAGGTTCAGGTAATTCGGGGGCCACCATGATCCGTGCCGGTGCTGCTTGTTCTTTGGCAGCCTGCTTTGCTGCGGCGTCAGCACGCTGGTTTCCTTCTGACACTGAGTCTTTCCCTTCCTGTGACCTTTGCAATGGATGACGGCTATTTCTTTAGGCTCCCAAGCTGCTTTTAGTAACTTTAAAATCTCATTTTGATTTTTGATTCCTTTTCCTCCCGCCGTCAGAAGCCCCTTTTTCTTGTATGTAGCCCCATGAATATGTGGGGTAGCGAAGGCATAGCGTGAATCAGTGTAGATGTTGGCACACTTATCCTTACTGAGTTCTAAGGCTCTGGCGCGGGCCCAAAGTTCTGCCCTCTGCGCTGACCATCCTTCAGGCAGGGCCTGTGCTTCGTCTCAAAGTCTGATACCACTGCATACCCCACTCGTCTTTTTGCTTTATTTAAGAAGCTACTGCCATCTGTGAACAATACTAAGTCCGGATTCTTTAGGGGCTTATCTGCTTCTTTGACTAATAATGCCATGGCTGCAAGGGCCTTGAGACATGGGGGCCACCCGGAGGCAACTGGGTCAATCTGCTTGGAGAGATAGGCTACTGGTCTTTGCCAAGGTCCAAAATCCTGGGTTAGAACTCCTAGGGCTACCCCTCTGTTCTCGTGTACGAAAAGATTAAAGTCCCGTGTCACATCTGGTGGCCCTAGTGCTGGGGCCTCAGTGAGCTTTGCCTTTATGCTGATGAAGGCTTTCTCCTGCTCGGGGCCCCATTCAATCAGTGCCTTCTCTTCCCCTTTTAAAGCTTCCCAGACTTTTTGACAGGCAAGAGGGGAGTAGTCCATGGTGATTGACATCTTTTAAGGAGTCCCCACTGAAGTAGCCGGTCTAAGTGGACCTGAATTCCTAGGCGTGCCTCCGTGGAATTAGATATTGGCGGATTTTGACAGGCTGTGCCCAGACTTTAAGTCAATTAGTATCGGGGCAGGGTCTTTGGCCAGGCCAGGGGGATTTCCTTCTGCCCAGACCAGCGGGAATTCTTCCTCTAATTCAGGCTCTAAAGGTGAGGCCTTTGACTGAGGGGCATAAAGTCTCCATTCTTCCTCCCGGGGCACTGCTAAGGACAGGATCATTGGGGAGGTCTCCTCACTTAGGCAAAGCTGTGCTGAGCCATTTGGAGCAAAAGTGATTTCTGCCCCCATTTTGGCTAAAAGGTCTCTACCCATCAGAGATACTGGACAGTCTGGCAAGGAAAGGAATTCATGAATTACTCGGTGGCCGCCAAGTTGGCATCGGCGAGGCCGGCAGAATGGTCTATGGGTCTGGTCTCCAGTAGCTCCAATAATGGTGACTTCCTTTCTTGAGACAGGTGCTACTTTCTGTGTGACTACTGAGTGCTCTGCTCCCGTATCAACCATAAAGTCCACAGTCTGGCCCCCATTTTTCATTCTGACCATGGGCTCGTGGGGGCCCAGCTGAAAAGAGCCCGGCCTGTCCTAATCAGAGTCAGCTGCTGCCAGCCCAACAAGGTCTGCTTCAGGTGGTTCTGGTTGATAGCGACTGGGTGGAAAAAGGGGCCCAGTTTTCTTGCTCTGTCGTTTGGGACATTCATTCTTCCAGTGCCCTGTTTCCTTACAATAGGCACACTGGTCTCCTCTCAGGCTCGCTCCTCCTTTCCCTCCTGATCTGTCTCCTTACTTTCCTTTTTGGGCTGTCTGGGGGCCCGAACTTCTGAAAGCCGCTGCTATTACATTGGCCCTTCTTTGTATTCTCTTTTCTTCCTCCTTCCTTGCCACACTGTCTCGGTTGATGAAAACCTTGTTGGCTATCTCTAGCAGTTCACTAGCATTATTTCCTGCAAACCCTTCCAGCTTCTGTAACTTTCTCCTGATATCAGGCTGGGCTTGGCCTACAAAAGCAGCATTTACCGTGGTTTGAGTGTCCGGGGCCTCAGGGTTAAAGGGGGTGTAGATCCGGTATGCCTCACACAGTCCCTCATAGAAAGCTGCTGGACTTTCATCAGGCTTCTGGAAAACCTCAGAGATTTTAGCCATATTGGTGGGCTTCTTGGCTCCAGCCCTGACCCCCTGGAGGAAAGCCAGCCAATATCTTTCTAGCCTGATCTTTATGTCTTCTGAGTTCGGGGACCAATTAGGTTCCTCATCGGGGAGGGCCTCCCTTGCCCATCTGTCTGTGTCTAATGTCCCTGCCGGGGCCTGGGCCTGGAGCCACTTCCGAGCCTCTGTCATTACTCTCATGCGCTCCTCCGTGTTAACGAATGCAAAAAGGAGCTGCTTGCAGTCCACCCAGGTGGGCTTCTGGTCTGGAAGATCATTTCTAGGAGGTCTACCATGGTCTGAGGTTTTTCAGAATAAGCTGGGGTGTGTTGCTTCCAATTCAGAATGTCACTTGTGGTAAAGGGCTGATAATAATAGACCGGCCCTCCCTCCTGTAAGGTCCCATCTTCACCAAGCACTTGGGCACCCCGAGTCTCCCTGAGAGGCATCTGACGTGCCGGCTGTTGTTTGGGCCCTTGATCGGCCGAACGCAAGCGCTGCCCAACCGGCTCTGGAGAGCCTGGTTGAGGGGCGACGGAGGGAGGCGGTGTTTGCAGACTTTCCAGACCTTCCAGGCTAGCGGGGGGAGCACTTGGTGCTGCCTGTGGCTCATATGGAGGTGGTAAAACTGGTGGGACTTCCTGGGGGGGCGGTAACTGTAGAATAGGGGGTTGAACTTCCTTCTGAGGGACCTGCTTCTCCTCTCCTGCCTGCTTTTCCTTAGCCTGCTCCTGCCCTGCCTGCCTCTCCTTAGCCTGCTTCTGCCCTGCCTGCCTCTCCTTAGCCTGCACCCGCCCTGCCTGCCTCTTCACTCCTGCTACTAAAACTTTACTCTGTCCCTTCTTACACACGCAGAACCGGACCCAAGGCGGCAAGGTTTGAGCAATTTCTAACCAGCTGTCTATGTAGGGAAACTGATCTGGGTGTCCAGGATCTCCTGTGACTACATTCCAGACCGCCCTGACCAGTCCTTCTTCTAAAGAGCCTTCCGAGGGCCAGCTGACCCCGAAGGCTGGCCATTCTACTTCACAGAATTTCCTCAGTGTTTCAGAATTCATTTTAATTCCATAATCCCCATCAAATCCCTTTTAAAAAATTTTCAACATGCAATTGAGAACAGTGGGTTTACTCTGTCCTGACCCCATGATGATCAGTGGTGAGAGACAGACAAGGGAGGGGGTGACCTGTTTTCACAGATCCTCACTCAGATGCCCGCCTGGCCGCGTCCCTTGGGAGCTTAGATTCGTCTTAGCTAAGGTGCACCCGTATAAACCCCGGGCCTGGTCACCTCCACGTGGGGGTGAGTCACCGTTATGCCATATGACAAATTGTGGAACCGCAGGTTGGGGCCCACTCGGACTCCGTAACCGAAGTCATGGAGCCACACAAAGGAGAGGAGAGGGCAGGCCCTCTCCCTCCACACTCACACACATTCACCAGACATTCACTCAGAGTTTAAACAACGATCCGCCCAATTCCTAAGGAAGCCTTATGGCTTCCAGGGAGGTGATCAAGTTCCCCCTTCCACTCACTTGGAGTGGACCTGACTGACTGGGGCCCCTACCTTACCAATTCTGTCGACAGGTCCAGAAGTGCCCATCCACTCTCTCCAGATGCCGGCCGGCTCCTGGGCTGAGGTCCGGGAGTGCCCAGAGTCCCCCGGTTTAATTCTGCTAATTCAGTAGAGCGGCGCCTCCCGGAGGCCTGTCCAGCGCCCCCGGGCCCCAAACCCGGTCCACTCACCAGAGGCTAAAAAGCCAAGCATGGGTTGGTTTTCCCGGAATCTCAGGGAACCAATAATGTTACAGAGAACCGAATAAATCAAGCGATGCTCGGAGAGTTTGGAGTCACACTTTATTCACCAGTGGGCTTAGAGAAAATGAATTCAAATTCTAAGCCAGGCTACAAGCAGAACTTCCCTTTTTATTAAGAGCCAGCCCTATGTGCGCTTAGTGGTTATCTCGCTGCTGGCCTTGAAAAGAACACAGTTCTACCAATTAAAAAATACACCGCCGAAACCGGTTTGGCTCAGTGGATAGAGCATCGGCCTGCGGACTGAAGGGTCCCGGGTTCGATTCCGGTCAAGGGCATGTACCTTGGTTGCGGGCACATCCCCAGTGGGGGGTGTGCAGGAGGCAGCTGATCGATGTTTCTCTCTCATCGATGTTTCTGGCTCTCTATCCCTCTCCCTTCCTCTCTGTAAAATATCAATAAAATATTTTTTTTAAAAAAATTAAAAAAAAAATACACCTGGCATGGCATTGAGAGTATGGGCATATCTAGTCTCTGGCCTACAGCTAAGTTTATCTTCCTCATTATTCAAGCAGGCTAAAGCAAAGTTATTTTTTTTTTTTTTTAGAATAAGGAGCCGTCTAAAAAAACAGCAGAGAATTCCAAACGGTAGTTTTACAAAATAGGGGTTAGCCTTCTCACATGGATCAAAGAAGAAATCACAAGTTAAATTAGAAAATATATTTATTTTACTTATTTTTTAATTGTCTTAAAAACAAAACTGGAATGTTATTCTCCTTAAAATGTACAGCATGCGAAATGCTCTGTAATGATTTAAAAAACACACACATGCAAAGTACCACAATGTAAATTTTCACAATTTTCCAGTAAATGACATTTCTGGATCAAAAATTACCATTACAGACGGCTTAATCCAGGGGTGGGGAACCTTTTTTCTGCCAAGGGCCATTTGGATATTTATAACATCATTCACGGGCCATATGAAATTATCAACTTAAAAATTAGGCTGCTATATTTGGTCAAACATTTAATTAACTACCCCTAATGCCTTGGCAGGGCCAGACCAAATATTTCATGGGCCTTATACAGACCACGGGCCAGACGTTCCCCACCCCTGCTTTAATCAAATGTTTATTTTCTGTTTCTAGCATTACAATTTGCTGTAATTCATAAACTTTGATCTAAGTAAGCTTAAAAAAAATTTTTTTGTTGTTTAATCCTTACACGAGGATATTTTTCCATTGATTTTTAGAGAGAGTGGCAGGGAGGGTGAGAGACAGAGAGACAGAAACATCAATGTGAGAGAGACACGTCGACTGGTTGCCTCCCACACGCACCCCTAGCAGGGCCTGGGATCAAGCCTGCAACTGAGGTATGTGTCCTTAACCAGATATGAACCCAGGACCCTTCAGTCCGAGGGCTGACACTCTAACCATTGAGCCAAACCTGCTAGGGTCCAAGTAAGCTTTAGACACTGACCTCATACAGGTAGTTAGGTCCTTATGTCAAGCACGCATTATCCAGCAAAGAGATCATTCAGCCACTACACTTGAGTGAACAATGCTCAGTGTTACCTGAACAATATCAAGTGCATATGAGCCCTGTAAATTTGGCTCAGCTGGTAGAACATCAGCCCACGGACTGAAGGGTCCTGGGTTCGATTCCGGTCAAGGGCACATACCTCGGTTGTAGGCTTTATCCCGAAAAAATCCATGGGAAAAAATGTCTTCAGTGTGGCTGACAAAAATAAAATAAAATAAAATAAAATAAAATACAGGTGTGTTGGAGATTATTCTAGATTACAAGAGACTCAGAAATAAAACCAAATGCAATGTGTGGACTTCGTTGGACAATGGTTTGAACACACCAGCTGTAAAAAGACATTTAAAAAAATAAAGTGCATATGAGTTAGCGGCATTTTATATCAGCGTGGCATCTGAAACCTTTATTGCATGCAGAAATATGGGCCCACCTTGCTTGTAATTACTGATTCTGAGCTCATGAAATACCTAAATAATTTGGTGGAACAACTAAAAGACTGGTTATACAAGTGTTCAGTTAATTTATTTATATCTTAAAATATATTTTTATAGATTTCAGAGAGTGAAAGGGGAAGGGAGAGATAGAAACATCAATGATGAGAAAGAATGATTGATTGATCGGCTGCCTCCTGCACACCCCACACTGGGGACTGACCCCACAATCCAGACATGTGCCCTGACCGGGAATCGAACTGTGACCTCCTGGTTCATAGGTTGATGCTCAACCACTGAGCCACACCAGCCGGGTAACAAGTATTCCGTTTAGAAACCAGTGGTAGTCATCGCGAATATTGAAAGTGGGAAGGTCCTTGAAAGATAGCAGTTTGATACTGAGTGTGACAAGGCTGTCACAGATGACAGTCCATCCAGAGAAAAACCTCAGAAATCCCCTCATTGTCACAGATCACAGCTACAGTGACATATCTGCCACTGCTGGAAGTTTCTTGTTCATTTGACCTGCTGATCTATACAGACAAATATTTGGTTGCACCTGAAGAGTGGGAAGAGCCGGGACCACAGTTCATTACCAAATCCATTACCAATTCTGAGCAAGTGCGACTGCGTAACTTCACTACCACAACCCACAAAGCAAATAGCATGGTGGCCGACAAAATACTGTCCATGGAGATGAGATGAGAGCAAGAATGGAATTCCCAAATGTGTGTTTCCTGAAACCAAGGCAACCATAGTTCATGCTTTATTTCATTGATTTTTATTTTCTCCCCACTAATTCACAATTTAATATCATATATACCATATAATCAAATTTTCAATCTTTCACAGGACATTGACAAAGTTACTAGGAAAACTGGACTACCACACCAAAGGTGTTACAGATGCACAAAATTCTGACAGGGAGAGCCAAGACCAAGGAGTGGTTTTCTTCAGGAAACAATTCTACCAAAAGCATGTGAATAGAAGTAATTTAAAATGTTCAGGACATGGCAAACGCACGACTGACTCCAAATTGCCATTTAGTATGCTTTGTATTCTAGGATATAAAAACTACCCCCATCTATGGAATGTTAAGCTGTCACCCAAGACAATCAAAGTCTCCCATATTCAATATCCCACTATTTTCTGGTTGTACCAAAAAATAAACAACCAGCAAATGATTTCACCTCTTTAAAAAAAGCATTTACACTTTAAAAAAAATAGGATGAAGTGGAATTCCCTCCTTCTTAAAAATGTTTCTAAAGCTACTAAAAAAACCTTGCATTTACAAAATAGTTGATAAAATTATTCCTCTGGATTGCACAAGAAGGGAGACAGGACCACTGGTGAGACAAGGCATATGACATTAATCAGTCTTGGCTTCTTTTTCTCCTGCTTCATCTGAGGCTGGACTTTCCTCGTTTTTAGTTTCTCCGTCTTCCGTAGGTAGATCTTCTTTAGGTTCCTGGTCAGCCACATCGGCCTGCTTTCCCTTCTCCCCTTTTCCCTTTCTTTCCTTTGCACTTTTATGTTCGCAGATTTATCCTTTCCTGCCACCTTTTTGGGCTTTGCTTCCACTTTTGCAGGAGCAGGTTTGGCCGACAAGCTGGCCGACCTCCTCTTGGGCTCCTCCTTGGCCGCCCCCTCCGCAGAGCTGACCTTCCTCTTGGGCATCGTGAACCTGGGCTGCCTGGCCGCTGCCGCATCTCCCGCTGCCCAAGCTCCATTGATTAATTCTTAGATGGGGAAAACTTAGCATTATACTTTACTCAACTGTATACACTGAGTGGCCAGATTATTATGATCTCTGAACGCACAATAATCTGGCCACTCAGTGTGTGTGTGTGTGTGTGTGTGTGTGTGTGTGTGTGTGTATATATATATATATATATATATATATATATATATATATATATATATTAGAGGCCCGGTGCATGAATTCGTGCACGGGTGGGGTCCGGCCAGCCTGGCCATGGGGAGGGGACATGGGCGGTTGGCCAGCCTGCCCGATGGTCAAACTCCTGGTTGAGGGGTCAATTTGCGTATTAGCCTTTTATTACATAGGATATACACTGAGTGGCCAGATTATTATGCTTTCAGAGATCATAATAATCTGGCCACTCAGTGTATATTGTTCCATTTTTTGGTATCTGACTTTCCATAGGGTTGACGTAATTTTTTGCACACTGTTCAAAGGGAACCAGCAGATTACATCAGCACTGTAAAGTCAATTCCTTTGAAGGTGGTACCTGGAGATGGAAAACTTTTGCTATTACGCTAAATGCCTTCCTAAATCAGACCTTTTTGTCAAGTAGCTTGACTCAGAATATAGGTAAATATGAAACACAGCAAAAGAAGTCTGGCCTGGCCGGCGTGGCTCAGTAGTTGAGCATTGACCTATGAACCAGGAGGTCACGGGTCGATTCCTGGTCAGGGCACATGCTTGGGTTGTGGGCTCAATCCCCAGTGTGGGGCGTGCATGAGGCAGCCGATCAATGATTTTCTCTCATCATTGATGTTTCTGTCTCTCTATCCCTCTCCCTTCCTCTCTGAAATCAATAATAATATATTTTTTTAAATATTGCCGAGAGAAATGAAAGAAGCTTACATAAATGGAGACAAATAGCCTATTCATGGGTTGAAAGACTCATTATGGTTAAGATGTCAATTTTCCCCACACTTATCTATAGAGTTAATGTAATGGTAATTAAAATCCAGGTCTTTTTTTGTAGAAACTGACAAGCTGATTTTAAAATCTACATGGAAATGCAAATTACCTAGACTAACCAAAATGATTTTGAGAAAGAACAAAGCTGAAGAATTTATACTATCTGGGTTCAAGACTTACTATAAACCTACAGTGATCAAGATAGGTATTGGTATAAGATTAGGATACACAGTGGAACAGAACTGAGAGTCCAGAAATAGACCCACACACAGTTTGTGGCACAGGTACTAAGGTAATTCAATGAGAAAAGGACAGTCTTTTGAACAAATGGTGCTAGAACAACTGGTTATTTGCATGCAAAGGAAGGAACCCAACCCTAGCCGGTTTTGCTCAGTAGGTAGAGCATCAGCCTGCAGACTGAAGGGTCTCGGGTTCCATTCCGGTCAGGGGCACATGCCTGGGTTGCAGGCTCAATCCCCAGTAGGGGGCGTGCAGGAGGCAGCCAATCAATGATTCCCATCATTGATGTTTCTCTCTCCCTCTCCCTTCTGTCTGAAATCAATAAAAATGTATTTTTTAAAAAAATTTTAAAAAGAAGGAACCCAGACCTTTACCTCATACCATGCACAACATTTAACTCAAAATGAATCCCAGACCTAAATATAAGAGCTAGAAATATAAACCATCTGGGAGAAATCATGGGAGAATATCTGTGACATTGGATTAGGCAAAGACTTTTTAGATAGGACACAAATATACAAACTATGAAAAAACCCCAGATAAAATTAGACTTCATCAAAATTTAAAATGTTTCCTTTTTAAAAGACACTTTTAGTAAAATCAAAAGGCAAGCCACAGACTGGGAGAAAATATTTGCAAAACATATCTGTTAAAGGATTGGTAACCAAAGTATGCCAAAAGGGAACAAACTCTTACAACTCAATAATTGAGAAAACTTTAACAAATTGACAAAAGATTTGACTAGATACTTTACCAACGAATACATACAAATGGCAAATAAGTGTATGAAAAGATTCTCACCATCATCAGTCATAAGGAAAATGCAAAATAAAACCCCAATAAAAATACCACTAAAATGGTTAAGATTACAGAGGCTGAAAGCAAAATAACAGACTGGCATAGTAAGTGCAGAGCAAATGGAACTGTCATGTCATATGATGAGTGTGGAAAACTATTCTTTTTTTGGAGAAAGAGAGAGAGAGAGAGAGAGAGAGAGAGAGAGAGAGAGAGAGAGAGAGATATCAATTGGCTGCCTCCCACATGTGCTCCAACCAGGGGACCCACAACTTGGGTATGTGCCCTGACCAGGAATCTAACCCACCACTTTTTGGTGCATGGGACTACACTTCAACCAACTGAGCCACACTGGCCAGGGCCAATTTGCCAGTTTCTTATATATATTTTAATTGATTTCAAAGAAGAAAGGAGAGAGAGATAGAAACATCCATGGTGAGGGAGAATCATTAATCAGCTGCCCCTTGCACGCCCCCTACTGGGGATCAAGCCCACAACCCGGGCATGTGCCCTTGATCTGAATCAAACCTGGGACCCTTCAGTCCACAGGCTGACGCTCTATCCACTGAACCAAACCGGCTAGGGCCAATTTGCCAGTTTCTTATCAACTGAAACATACACCTATCATGTGACCCAGCAGCCCCACTTCTAAGGATTTCTCTGGGGAAATGAAAACATGTGCCTACAAAGGCTTGTACTCAAGAGTTCAGAGCAGCCTTCTTCATAACAGCCCCAAACTGGAAGCAACCCACATGTCTGCCCATCAGCTGGTACTGGGCTAAATGAGCTGCGGTTCGTGCACACAATGGAACCCTACTTAGCACTACTAGTAAGAGGAACCAACTCCTGACACACAACAGAGAGGCACTCTGCTGAGTGAAAGAAGCCAGACATGAAATACTACATGCTCTATGGTTCTACTTATATAAAATTCGAGAGAAGACAAATCTGTAGTGCTAGAAACATCCTGGTTGCTAGGCTCCAGGTTGGAGAAAGAGATTGCAAAGGGCCATGAGGGAACTTTCTGGAATGATGCAAACGTCTTATGTCATGATTATGGTGGTGGTTACACGACTGTATCCATGTGGCAAATCTCATGAAACAATTTGTGAATTTCATTTTATGCCAATTTTACCTCAATGAAGCTGATTTTTAAGCCATTCAAGCCCGGCCAGCATGGTTCAGTGGTTGAGGGTTGACCTATGAACCAGGAGGTCACGGTTCGATTCCCGGTCAGGGCACATGCGCGGGTTGCAGGCTGGGTCCTCAGTGGGGGGCGTGCAGGGGGCAGCCAATGGATGATTCTCTTTCATCATTGATGTTTTTATCTCTCTCTCCCTTTCCCTTCTTCTCTAAAATCAATTTAAAATATTTTTTTAAAGTCATTCAGGACAAGGAGAGAAATCATTGGCTGAGCCACAGGAGTCAGAAGAATGGAAGCATTGGGCACCGATGAAGCAGCTCTAGATGCAGCTCTATGGAAGGCAGGCAGCGGAGGGGGAAGGCTGTGTGGTGGTGGCGATGGTGAACGAGAGCTGGAGGTTCACTTCTGAGTCACACAGAGGTAATTACTCAGAGAGCCCCTGGAAGGAGCTGAAACCGGTTGGTTCTGCTCTGGGAAGGCGAAATGAGGAGCAGCTGCTGCTTTTTGTTACAAGCCTCAGCCTCGAACAATCTGCTACTTTAAGCCACATGCCTGTATAACTCTGAGCAAAAAGAGACATCTTTTGCCCAGCCAGGGGTTGAGCAGTGACCTATGAACCAGGAGGTCATGGTTTGATTCCCAGACAGGGCACATGCCTGGGTTATGGCCTCGATCCCCAGTGGTAGGCGTGCAGGAGGCAGCCGATCCATGATTCTCTCTCATCATTGATGTTTCTATCTCTCTCTCCCTCTCCCTCCCTTTCTGAAATCATATATTTTTAAAAAGAGAGAGAGAGAGAGACGCCTCCTACAGGGCTTCCTTCCCCTCAGATGGGGACCTCATGGCTATCTGGGGACACAGCCCTCAACTGCTCACCTGCCTTCTACACCCCAGTTCCTCAGCCCAGGAGAGGGGAGCCCAGAGCCTCCTGGGGACCCTGCCCTTCCCAGCCTGCAGGGCTTCTAATCCACCAGGTATCACTCACCTCCATCTGCAACTTTGCTCTATTTAACTTTACTTTGGACCTCAGATGAATGGTCACCCTGTCTTCCTGTTGTCATTGGCCCATGCATGACCCAGTGAACACTGGCATGCACATGTGCACTCGCTCCCCTCTTCTATCCCGTCCTTTGACCCCATCCTTTGACTCAAAGCTCTTTCTCCCCATCAGAGCCTCTCCCACTGTCACACAGGTCCGCCATCTGCAATGTGCACCCAGTCAGGAGTCCAGTAGGGGCGCGTCCTCCTTTTCTGGGCCTCTCAGTTGCTTTGCTGTGTCTTTCCTTCCCTTGGGGCACCTGTCTCTCCTCCCAGCCTTGTGAACCCAAGCTCTCCTGGTGTGTTCTTATAATATATTCTTATTAATTTCAGCGAGGAAGGAGAGGGCGAGAGAGCTAGAAACTTCAATGATGAGAATCATTGATCGGCTGCCTCCTGCATGCCTCACGCTGGGGATCAAGCTCGCAACCCAGGCATGTGGCCTGACCGGGAATCAAACCGTGACCTCCTGGTTCATAGGTCGATGCTCAGCCACTGAGCCACGCAGGCCCGGCGCTCTCCTGGTTTTCCATCACTCCTTCTCCGTGTCCTTGGCTGGTTCCTCTTACTCTTTCATCCCAAATGTCTTTCAAGAGTCTATCCAGGGCCCAAGAAATGCCTTTCCTCTCCATCCCCACTGCCTGGTGGCGTTAATCATGTCCCACCATTTCTCTCCTGGGGCTTCTCCGGGCCTCTCCGCCCCCACTCCTCTCAGCACAGGACCCTGTGCTCCTCGTGGCAGGGCCCAGGCCCTCTCACCTCCACACCAAGTAAAGGGCCAGTAGACATTGCTGTTCGTTGAGCAAAAGGTTCTGATTAACAGCCTGGCTGTCCTGGCTCAGTGGTTGAGCATCGACCTATGAACCAGGAGGTCATGGTTCGATTCCTTGTCAGGGCACATGCCTGGGTTGTGGACTCGATCCCCAGAGTGTGTGTGTGTTGTGGGGTGGCTGGGGGTGCAGGAGGCAGCCGATCAATGATTCTCTCTCATTATTGGTGTTTCTCTCTCTCTCTCTCTCTCTCTCTCTCTCTCTCTCTCTCGCTTCCTCTCTGAAATCAGTCAAAATGTAAATAAATAAAAGGTTCTGGTTACAGAGAGCCAGTGAGAAAGCAGGGCAGGCAGATCTGGGGTCCTTCCAGCTCTGACCTCCTGCCCTGGTGGCTGGCACCTGGGACAGCCAGTGTTCCCTGCTTCCCGGGGCCTCCTGGCTTCTGCTCAGACAGGAGGAGAGTGGAGACAGAGCCCCACACTTCGACCGCACACAGAACGCTTTCTGCCCATGGAATCTTAGAGGGAACGCAGGACAGAGGGGCTGCCCTGGGGGTAGGGGTATGGAGAGGATATCCACTCAGTCCTGCCCCAGGCCCCAGGCCCGCTGAGGGTAACTGGCCAGCCCATGGCCAAGCCCTTCTCCAGCCTTCCAGAAGGAATTTCCCAGTACTCCCCAGGGTGAGCATGGGCCGGTTAGGCCACCCCCTCAAACACTTCTCAGGGATCCTGCCTTCTCTCTCCTCTCCAGGGGCCCCACTCACCTGCCTGTCTCCAGGTATGTGCCCTGCTCTCAGTACATGCTGCCCAGGGGGCCGGGGCTTCTGGGCAGCCCAATGCCATCTCTGCTGATGCACGTGGCCCTGACAGTGAATAATCCAGTCAGCCTTTCTTCCCATGAACTGCTGCCAAGCTCCATCTTTCTTGTCCCCTGTGGGTGGCTGGGGCAGGGGCCTCTCCCCTCTGACTGGCTCCTTGCTGTAGGCAATGCGACTCAGCCGGGCTGGCCTCTTCCTGGCATGGCGCCCATGCAGTGCCAGCACATGCACCACAGGCTCCTGAGCCTCCGGGGCTCTTAGCTGAAGAGCCAGACTCCCTTGGACACACCCTCCTGCCTTGGCGGTTCTCAGATCCTTGGAGGCCCCCAGGAGTGTTCTGGCTGACCAGGGGAAGTTCCATGAGCAGCTTCCCTTTATGTCCTGGCCTCGGTGTGGACACAAACCCCTCCCCTTGCTTCTTGGAGCTCAGAGAAAGCGACAGGAAGGGGGCCTTCCCCAAGACTTTTCCCTGGGCTCAACAACAGGAAACAAGGAGTGCGCAGAGCAGAGATGGTCACGGGCCTGGCCTCATGGCTCGGGGCCCCGCCCTGCGTCAGCTCTCCACTGGGATCCAGCCCTGCGAATCCAAGAATCCAAGTGGAGAAACTCATAAGGAAGTGATTGCCCGGGAAGGCTGGCACCCCTTCCTGACCAGCCCCAGGAGCTTCTCTCACCAGCCTCTAAGCACTGTCCTATTGCAGTGAAAGCAGACGCTTCCGGAGGCGCATCAACTACGGGTCAGGACATTGCGCATCCTATCACTGTGTGTCCACCTCTTTTTTTTTTTTAAGGGAGAGGGAGAAAGAGATAGAAGCATCAATGATGAGAGAGAATCACTGAACAGCTGCCACCTGCACATCCCACACTGGGGATGGAGCTGCAACCCGGACATGTGCCCTGACCAGGACTGGAATCATTACCTCCTGGTTCATAGGTTGACGCTCAACCACTGAGCCACACCAGCTGGGCCACCACAAGTCCACCTTCGATCATTAGATTCCCAGTGTACAGAGGGGGAAGCTGAGGCGCAAGGAGCTGGGCATAGCCTGGGCAAGGTCACACAGCTGGGGATGGCAAAACAGGGACCTCTGCAGGTGCCTCAGTTCCCGGGGTGGACAGGGAGGTCCCACCTAGCCTGCAAGGCTGGGAGAGTCTTGGGGACCAAGACCACAGAGGCCACTGCAGGCTGGTACATGTGTAATGTCAGGAGGTGGGGGGTGTGTGTGCTGTGTGCATGTGTGTGCACTGAGTGCTGTGTGTGTGCTGTAGGCTATGTGTGCAGTGTGTAGGGGGTGTGGTACATGTATAAGACACCTGCCCCCACCTCCCCTGCTGGCCAGTCAGAGGCTGGGAGGGGCTAGGGTACAGCCAGTCTCTCTGGG
The DNA here is from genome assembly GCF_963455305.1 of Plecotus auritus. NCBI lineage: Eukaryota > Metazoa > Chordata > Mammalia > Chiroptera > Vespertilionidae > Plecotus > Plecotus auritus. The sequence goes on from NC_137784.1 coordinate 132,204,550, forward strand.
TAGGAAGAGGAGGCCTTGGCCTTGGTTATACTTGGGCCTGGTTGGTGAGGGGCTGTTTTGGTCTCTGCAGGTCAACAGAGAAGACGGATAAACAGGAAAAAAGAGGCGAACTCAGGCCAGAGCCTGGCCCTTGGCCGTGTGCAGGCTACCGCCTTGGGCTGGGCTGGGCCAGCCTGGGCTGAGCGAGGGCAGGGGAGGGGTGGGATGGGGGCGCCTGGGATGGGGGAGAACGCTGGGCTAGAGGTTGAGGGAGTCCTAGAGCCTGAGGAGGGGAGAGGAGGCAGGGGAGGCCCTGAAGCCCCTGGCAGGGAAGCGCCTCTCAGGCCCTCCACACAGGGCACAGGAACCCAAACATGTGTCTGTCTGTGATGTCAAGTGTGTATGCCTTTGTGGGATATGGCTGTTTCATATAAGTGAGGGTGTGTGCGTGAGGGGGAGGGGAGCTGGAATATGCACTAGTGTAAGCGCTCAGAAGCCCCCTCCTCCTGGGACAGGTAGTTTCAGGTGGGGGAGGAGCAGGGCAGGGGTGTCCCTGGCTCCTATTGGGCCTTGGGGAGGAAACTGGATCTCACAGGGCACATTAAGACCTTGATCCCACCCCACCTCCTCCCTTCCTGTCCTTCATCTCCGGCTGGCCCTAATTGAGGAGGAGGAGGGGCTTCGTGGGCCTGGGAGGGGCCGGCCCTCTGTGTTAGTGGGGATTCCTTGAGCTCTCACCCTTTCCTCACACCGACCCAAAGACAGAAGGAGCCTGGCTTGGGAAGGAGGCGTCAAGCTTACCACAGAAAAGCTGTATGATCCTGAGCACTGGTCTCAGTTTCCCCATGTATAGGATGGAGACGCTGAACTAAGTGATCTCCCAGAGCCCTGCCAGACCCAGCATTCTAGTAAGCTGGGCCCCATGGGGGGCGGAGGGGCAGCAGGGGCAGAGTGGGAGGCGGGTAGCTGGCCTGGCAGTCACAGCTGGGCCACGCTGGGGACCAGTCTCAGGGCCCTCAGGAATGGAATCCTGGGGACAGACCTGGGAGGGGCTGGGGGCGGGAAGGGAAGCAGTCCTTCCCCGTGCTACAGGCAGAAGGCCAGGGAAGGCGGAGGGGGAGGAGGGGAGGAAGTCCCCCCCTGGGCAGGTCACTCCCAGACGCTGGGCTGGGGCGGGGCGGGCGATGGAGAGCAGATCTGAGCTCCTGGGACACCTTTGAGCCCGCTGCTGCCCAGCTTCCCAGGAACCCTCCCAGGACCCCGGGAGCCCAGCCAGGTAAGGGGCTGCAAGGGCCCCCGAGGGCACACAGACCCAGTCCCTAGCTCTCCCGCTGCGCTCTGAGTCTCTGTTAGGGCAGGGGGTTCTATATGTTTGCCTCAGGTCTGTGAACTGCCTAGGTCAGCGGTTGGCAAACTGCGGCTCGTGAGCCACATGCGGCTCGCGAGCCGCGGTTTGCCGCTCTGTTGACTAATGAGTTTGCCGACCACTGGCCTAGGTGGGTCCTAGGCTCCGTTTGTCCATCTGTTTCATTGTCCCTCTCTCTACCTTCCCCTGCCCAGTCCTAGGAGGAGCATAGCAGGGCCCCAAGGTCCATGACTGGCTCGGTGGGGCCAGACCTCACCAACCTTGATCCAGCTAAGGGTGTCCCCCCAGCTCCTGATCGCTAGAAAACACACACACACACACACACACACACACACACACACACACCAGCGCCCAACCGCTGGAAAACACACATGTGCATACACACAGTTGCACGCACAGGCTGGTACCCCCACCCCACCCCATCCCCACACACAGACACTATGCCACCCTAAGGGCCTCTGTCCAGAGTCTGGGCAGTGGGGCCGGCCCTTTGGGTGGGAGGTTGAGCTTGCCACCCTGTCTCCTCCAGGCGCTCAGGACACCCCACCATGCTCACGGCTCCCACCATCTCTGGTAAGGTCCCAGCCCCTGGGCCCCACCCCTCCCCCGACTGGGCAGAGCCAAGTGGGCTTGGCTGCAGTGGGGTTAGAGGAAGCCTAGAAGCCCCTGTTTCAGGGACCTCTTTCACCCTTCTCTCCAGGCGGCCCCTGGGGGCTGGGGCTGCCCCTCCCTCCCTAGCATGTGAGGTGAGGGGTGAGCGCCCTGCGGATGGGGCATCAGAAGACCCAGGCCACTGGCTCATGCTTGTCCAGTGGAAGGAACCTCCTTTGGTTCTCTGATCCCCCTGCAGAGCACACTCCCTAACTTAGCCCTCTCCCCCCGCCCCATCCCATCCCTGTCCTTGCCCAGCTGTGCCTCGACCCCTCTCTCAGCCTCTCCCACCTGGCAACAGCAGCAAGGAGGAGCATGCGGACACCCGGGACCAGCTGCTAGCCCAGGCGGAGCTGGCACTCCTCTCCATAGTCTTTGTGGCTGTGGCCCTGAGCAATAGCCTGGTGCTGGGGGCCCTGGCGCGGCGGGGCCGGCGCGGCCGCTGGGCACCTATGCACGTTTTCATCGGCCACTTGTGCCTGGCTGACCTGGTCGTGGCTCTGTTCCAAGTGCTGCCCCAGCTGGCCTGGGATGCCACCGACCGCTTCCAAGGGCCTGATGCCCTGTGCCGGGCCGTCAAGTACCTGCAGATGGTGGGCATGTATGCCTCCTCCTACATGATCCTGGCCATGACTTTGGACCGCCACCGCGCCATTTGCCGCCCCATGCTGGCATACCGCCACGGAGGGGGCGCTCACTGGAACCGGCCGGTGCTGCTGGCCTGGGCCTTCTCGCTACTTTTCAGCCTGCCCCAGCTCTTCATCTTTGCCCGGCGTGATGTGGGAGGCAGCAGCGGGGTCTTCGACTGCTGGGCCCTCTTTATCGAGCCCTGGGGCCTCCGTGCCTACGTCACCTGGATTGCCTTAATGGTGTTTGTGGCACCTGCTCTGGGCATTGCTGCCTGTCAGGTGCTCATCTTCCGGGAGATTCATGCCAGCCTGGTGCCAGGGCCAGCAGAGAGGGCCAGGGGGCGCCGAGGAGGGCGCCGGACAGCTAGTTCCGGCGAGGGAGCCCCTGTGTCGGCAGCTATGGCCAAGACCGTGAGGATGACGCTGGTGATTGTCATCGTCTATGTGCTGTGCTGGGCGCCCTTCTTCCTTGTGCAGCTGTGGGCGGCGTGGGACCCGGAGGCACCGATGGAAGGTGGGTGTGGCTGTGGTAGTGCTACAGGGAACGCTGGGGCTTGGCTGCATATGCACCTCTACCTGCACACCCGCCCCCCCACATCCAGCCGTGGGCTCACCAGCCCCTAGTAGGCACATGGGGTCACACCCCTGCCTGGGTACCCTCAGCCCCAATCCTTCTCCTCCCCCCACACAGGGCCCCCCTTCGTGCTGCTAATGCTGCTGGGCAGCCTCAACAGCTGTACCAACCCCTGGATCTATGCCTCCTTCAGCAGCAGCGTCTCCTCGGAGCTGCGCAGCCTGCTCTGCTGCGCACGGAGGCAGGCCCCGCCCAGCCTGGGGCCCCAAGAGGAGTCCTGCGCCACTGCTAGCTCCTTCCTGGCCAAGGACACTTCCTCCTGAGAAGCCAGGGGGCGCCTTCCTTCCAGAGGCCCTGGGGTTCACTGAGAGAGGAGGGCGCACTGGGAATTGGCTCTGGATTGTGAGGGGCCTAGGAGGTCAGCTCCTTGGCACGGGGTATGGAGAGGGCAACAGCGTGCCTGCCTGGGAGATGGGGGTCCATGGAGCCCAGGAGGAGGGAAAGGGGGTGAGGCCAGGAGACCTTCCTTTCTTCACCTCCTTAGTTCCTCTCTCACTCTCTTTCTAATAAAAGTGTCAGCTCATTTTCCACCCAGTGAGTCTCCTTGGATCCGGCTAACAGTGGGTGTGAAGGTGGCATGGAAAGACGTCCTCAGACCGCCCCCCCCCACACACACACACACATGCATGACTCTGGAGCCCACGATGCAGGTGACAGCTTCAAATGTCCAAGCCCCCAACCCACACAGCCCTGTGCCGAGCCCCTCACCCCCCAGCAGAAGCTGGTCCAGCCGCCCTCCCTGCCACCTTTGCTGAGTGCCCTGGCATCTGGCCTCAAGCAGTGAGGGTGCCAGGGGGTTGGCCCTATACCCACATGCCCAGTCCCCCAAAACAAGAGACCTGGCTCACGCAGGGGAGTCAGTGGTCAAATCTTTATGAATGGCTGCCAGGCCCGCCAACCCCTGCCAGTCTTGTGCCCTCGGTTGAAGCAGAGAAGGGCCTGGGCACCGGCAGGCCTGCTCATCTGAGCAAGGGCACCCACCACCCAACAGCCACTGATGAGCCCTCACAGGCAAGCTGGGGAGGGGCTGCCCCCAGCCTCCTTTGGCTGCTTCCCAAAGGGGCCTAAGCCAGGGCTGGGGCAAGCAGGGGATCGTTTGGGCAGCCACGTCCTTCTTTCCGCAAAGGGTCAAGTGCAGGTGCTCCATGCTTGCTGGACAGGGCCAGGGAGAAGCAAAGGGCCTGGGGAGGGAGGAGGGTCTTGCTGGAAACCCCTTAGGGTGAGGAGGGGTCTGCTGAGGAGCCAGCAGCACCTCAGTGTGGCTTAAGGGGTGAGTCCAGGCCCGGGGGTTGGGAGGCTGAGGGTGAGACCGGCGCCCCAGGGCTGCGGGAGAAGCCTTTGTTCTTGCCCAGGCGGCCACAGCCTAGAAGCTTCGGGCTGCGGGGCCCCGGGCTGGGAGAGTTGGTGGATGCTGGCCCCAGGCCCTGGCGGACGGCAGTCTTTCCCAAGAGCTCCTTAAACACGGAGTCCATGGTCTGCGCCACAGCCTGGCAGAGAGGTGAGAGGGAGGGCATCTGATAGGGGTGTCCCTCACTGCCCTGCCACTCCCCCGACCCCCGGAACAGTGTGTTGACAACGAACGCAGGAGTGAGGCCCTCCTACCCCTTGCTGCCCAACCCTCCACCGGAACCCCCCACTTCAAAACCAAAGTCATCTGCCACCAACCTGTCTCTCCTCCCTCGCCCAGTCTCCCTCCTGCCACTTTTGCTGTGGCTATCACCACCTCCTCTGGGGACAGCAATCTTCAACCCAGCCTTGAGTATGGGAGCCTCTGGCTGAGCCCTGACTGCCCCCTTCTCCTTCTCACACCCACTCTCTCCCTGGCTGAGATCTCCCACATGACCTTGGGGGCCGCCAGCATGCAGGAGCTCCCAGATCAGCATCCATCTGCACCCCGCCGGGCCCCAACTGCTGACGGCCTCCCCTGGAATCTCTCAGCTGCCCAGCCCCGCCCCCACCACCTGGTGGTCCAACTTGGCCCCCTGTCCCCCGGCTCCCAGCCTGGCCACTGGGCCACATCCAGACACAGCCTACTCGCAAGCTCTCTCCTCAGGCCAGTCTGTCCTCAGGGCCTCTGTCTCAGCTGGGAGCAGTGAGCACCCATCGGGTGGGTGCACTGGGTCCAATGGACAGAGCAGGAAGCCAGGGCTCCCCAGGCTGCACTCCTTGCCAGGGCCATGCCCAGTACCCCCTCTTGCCCCCTGAGAGAACCGCTGTCCTGCCCAGCTCTGCAGCCAGCCACCCCCTCCGACCTCTTTGCCATCTGTCCCTCTCATCATCCCTGGCCCACCAAGCTCCTGCCATGTCACCACCTGCCACCCAGCCTGGCTCTAGATTCCAGCCTTGAAGCCTGCCCATTAGCCCTTCACCCAACCCACTCACCACTTCCCACTCGAGAACCAACCACATGAGAAATGTGGAGAGTCAGCCCGGCCAGTGTGGCTCAGGGATTGAGCATCGGCCTATGAACCAGGAGGTCATGGTTCGATTCCTAGTCATGGCACATGCCCAGGTTGCAGGCTCGATCCCCAGTGGGAGGCATGCAAGAGGCAGCTGATCAATGATACTCTCTCATCATTGATGTTTCTCTCTCTGTCTCCCTCTCCCTTCCTCTCTGAAATCAATAAAAATATATTTTTTTAAAAGAACCATGAAGGCCAAATGCATGAGCCTCCGTGTCCCCTGTCCTTGCCGCTGGGCCCATCCTTCCCCTCGCTGGCCTGCCCCTCTCTGGGATGGGCTCAGCCAGCCTGTCTGAGGTCAAGAAGGGCAGACTCAACCCTCAGGGGGGAAGAATTTGGTTCATGAAGGGAGGCAGGGAACCCCCCCAGGAGAGATATCCCCCACCTGCCGCTCAGCCATTCCCCAACTCACCTTATCCACCTCCACATGTCGATCTGGGGAGGTTGGGACCAAGCAGTGCCGTCTGTGCCCAGAAGAACCCCCGGGTGGGGTACCTAGCTCTGGCCTGCAGGGCACAGACAGTGAGCCAGGCGGGGCAGTGACTCCTCCCATCCCAGGGTGTGGCCAAGGGAAAGACAGTGAGGCTGGCCCAGCAGGTCCATTCTGTCCTCCTGTGGCATCCCTCACCCAGACAACTCTCCCCACACTGGGCTTCTCTCCAGGTGCCCCAAACCTGACCCCCTCCCCCTCCGGCCAGGACCATTGCCTGCTGCCCGGGACAGGCTTGGCCCCCAGAGCAGTGGTCAGGTGGGGGCGGGCAGTGAGGCCACCAGAAGGGTCTTCCCGAGGGGCCAAACTCCCCTTGCTCACCGCTGGGTGACCTCTACAGCCGGGAGGCCCTCCGCACTGCTCAGCAGCTCCCCAGCCTGCAGCCCCGGGCCCACCGCGTGCTTCTCTGCTCTGGGGTCAGAAAGATGGCTGTTTAGGGTGCTAGGGGCCAGCAGGTTTTGTGCCTCAGTGGCAGCAAGAAGTGCTCAGAAGGGCACACAGAAAGCCTACAGACTGCCTAGCTGGTGTGGCTCAGTGGTTGAGCGTTGACCTATGAACCAGGAGGTCACAGTTCGTTTCCCGGTCAGGGCACATGCCCAGGTTGCAGGCTCGATCCTCGGTGTGGGGTGTGCAAGAGGCAGGCAATCAATGATTCTCTCTCATTATTGATATTTCTATCTCTTTCTCCCTCTTCCTTCCTCTCTGAAATCAATTTTTAAAAATATATCTTTAAAAGAAAGCCTCCAGCCATAACCGGTTTGGCTCAGTGGATAGAGCATCGGCCTGAGGACTGAAGGGTCCCGGGTTCAATTCCGGTCAAGGGCATGTACCTTGGTTGCAGGCACATCCCCAGTGGGAGGTGTTCAGGAGGCAGCTGATCAATGTTTCTCTCTCATCGAGGTTTCTAGCTCTCTATCCCTCTCCCTTCCTCTCTCTACAAAATCAATAAAATATATTTAAAAATAAAAAAATAAAAAATAAATAAAAGAAAGCCTCCAGACCCTGAGACTTGGAGTAGGAAAGGGCCAGGACCTGGGGGAAGGGCAGCTGTGGAGAGTCTCCGGACAGCATGGGGCACTCACTTACCCCTCAGGCAGCGTGATGTACTTGTGCGGAATGAGCCCCCAGGTGCCAGCGCACTCGCCCCGCCACCAGTCGTCTGAGGCCCGCTCGTGCAGCCGCAGCACGTCCCCACGCTGGAAGGTCAGCTCTTGGGCCGTGCGGCCCGTGTAGGCAAAGCAGGCCACCGCCTCCACGATGCCCTCCAGGACTGAGGAGAAGAAGGGGTCTGAGTGGGGGGGGGGGTGGAGTGGGCATCCAGGGCAGGGCCAGGGTGGGGTCCTCCTTCCAGACACCCTCACCGTCCTCCTGGGCCGGGGTCCCAGCTTCCAGCTCCGGCTCGTTCTCGCCTGCCAGACCCTCCACCTGGGTGTCCCTGAGGCCCAGAGTAGAACGAGGACGATGAGCATTTAGGGGGCTCCGCTGGACCGCCCCCCCGAACCCCATCCCCCAGCAGCACAAAGAGCGTACCCCAGGCAGCTGGCGGAAGGCGGTGCCATGCACTTCTCATAGACAGGGCCCGGCAGCAGGGTGAGGGGTGGGAAAACCCGTGCGGGCTGCACAATGAGCGTCTGCACCAGCTGGTTCACCTGGCCCTGCAAGGCCACGGGGTCCTGCCCAGGGGGCACGGGCAGCAGCGTCGGCCCAAAGCACACGGCCAGGTTGTAAGGGTCCATCATGTTCTCATCGCTATACTGGGCCAGGCTGGGGGCACACGCGGGTCACAAGCAGGGAACTCCCTGCCCCGTGTTCCCCGCAACCCCCTGGGCAGCCGCCCTGGCCCCCAAGAAGCACTCACTGGCTGAGGAAGGTGAAGAGGTAGCGCAACACCACCAGCACCGGGCCCGGCAGCTGCGCCAGAAGGCGGCTCACCAGCTCCACCCGCTCTTCCATGGCCTCCAGCTCTGTGACCAAGGCCACCACCCGAGAGGAGAGAAGCCCGTGAGTGTGGCCATAGGCCACAGGGGACCGGCCCTTCCCACCCCGCCGGCCTCAGGCCCTGGCCTTACCCGTAGAAGCCAGAAGCTCCTGGAACAGGTCCGGGGGGAAGAGCGGGGGCTCCAGGCTCCGAAAGTAGAGCTTCAGGACCCCCGCCACCGAATCCAGGTCGCCGGCCGAGCAGCCTTCCATCAGGGGGTCCTCCCCTGAAGACAACACAGGGGGGCAGGAGGCTAAGCACAGCCAGTCTGGCTAGCCTCCCACCCCACCGCATGCAGCCTGTCCCCACCTCTCTCAAAAGCATCACGGATCTCTGAGATGCGAAGCTGGGCCCCCGACACTCGGAAGATGCCCTCGTGTTGCAGGCCTGTGGGAGAACAAAGGGCCTGTGGAGAACACCGAGGCCTCCCCCACGCCCCAGATGGGTGCCAGGTGCCGGGTGCCAGGCTTACCGTTAAGGTTAATGAAGCGGACACAGCTCTCCACCACCAGGGGCACGGGCTGGCCTGAGCTCTGGGGGCAGAGAGGGTGTTCACGTCTCTCTGGACACGGCACGTCCCACCTTGTCCTCTCTCTCATTTTTTTGTTTGTTGTTGTTAATCCTCACCCGAGGATATTTTCCCATTGATTTTTTTCCCAGTTAAAGGTTCTTTTTATTTTTGCAATCTCATTCCATATGAAAGCAATAAAAACTTAACAGTCTTAACAAGAAGTTTACAATGGAATGTTGGAACAGAAAATCTGTATACATTACCATTTACAGCAATTTTACATGGTAAATTAACTGTGTAAAAAACGTTCTTTCGCCCTAGCTGGTTTGGCTCAGTGGATAGACCTTTGGCCTGCACACTGAAGGGTCCCAGGTTCAATTCCAGTCAAGGGCACATGCCTGGGTTGTGGGCTCAACCCCCAGTAGGGGGCCTGCAGGAGGCAGTTAATCAATGATTCTCTCTCATCATTGATATTTCTATTACTCTCTTCCCTCTCCCTTCCTCTCTGATATCAATAAAAATATATTAAAAAAAGAAAAAAAAGAAAAATATTCTTTCTAAATCCCTTTGCTGCCGTAACTCTTGGAGTATTATTATTTTTTAAAAAATGTATTTTATTGATTTTTTACAGAGAAGAAGGGAGAGGGATAGAGAGTTAGAAACATCGATGAGAGAGAAACATCGATCAGCTGCCTCCTGCACACTCCCCACTGGGGATGTGCCCGCAACCAAGGTACATGCCCTTGACCGGAATCGAACCTGGGACCCTTGAGTCCGCAGGCAGATGCTCTATCCACTGAGCCAAACCGGTTAGGGCCTCTTGGAGTATTATTGGTAGAAGGCCTACCTGGCGCTATTTACAAATACCCAATTTAGACTGCATAAGTTACATAACCTATTACTTTTGTATCTTTGACTAGTCAGTACTCTGTGTGCAGGAAAAAGTCCATTGATCTTTAGGGAGAGTGGAAGAGAGAAGGAAAGACAGAGAGAAACGTCGATGTGGGAGAAACACATCGATTGGTTGCCTCCTGCACGTGCCCCAACCGGAGCCCGGGTCGGGGAGAAGCCTGCAACCAAAGTATGTGCCCTTGACCAGAATCGAACCCGGGACCCTTTGGTCCGCAGGCCGACGCTCTACCCACTGAGCCAAATCGGCTAGGGCCAACTTGTCCTCTCTTAACAATGCATTATGGTTGCTGGCAACGAGGCCCGGCAAGCTGCGTACAAGATTGGCTCCCAGGTGTCTGATGTCCCTGGTGCCATTTTGGGCAGAGCCTTACATTTTCCTTGCTAACTGTTTATTGCTGCCATGTGAAAATGTAATCCGATTCTGTATGTTGACCTCTAATCAAGGAGCATTACAAAACTCGAATTTGTTCGTTTAAATAGTCTGTCGACTCTATTTAGAATGTTTACATACATAATCACAGCATGAAAAATAATAGCTGCTGCCAGAGGCTTTCTGTGGATGCGTGTTACTAGATAAGGACGCTCCCCTCCATCAGTGGAGGCCCAGCAAAGGCCCACCCAGGAAGGTGGGCTGACAAGTGCGTGGCAACAAAGGACACTGGGGTCATAGGCAGCCGGGCCACAGAGGTGGCCCAGGGCCAGAGAGAGACCAGAATGCAGGCCTGCATTTATTTATTTATTTATTCACTTATTTATTTTTACACATATTTTTATTGATTTCAGAGAGGAAGGGAGAGGAAGAGAGACACAGAAATATCAATGATGAGAGAGAATCACTGATCAGCTGCCTCCTGCACGCCCCACACTGGGGATTGAGCCCGCAACCCGGGCATGTGCCCTGACCAGGAATCGAATTGTGACCTCCTGGTTCATAGGTCAACACTCAACCACTGAGCTACACTGGCTGGGCAAGGGCCTGCATTTAGTTGGAGCGTGAGGCAAAGCAAGTACCTGGATAAACTTCTCCATGTCTCCCCCGAAGAGTTTATGGTGATACTGGGAGCTGGGGCGGGGGTGGCGGCTCTTCTGGAATTTCCTCTGTGTGTACTGGGCGCTGTGATGAATGGGAGCTGGCTCTGAGGGTTTTGGGCATGGAGAATAGGATGCTCCTCCCCCCAGCCCAACCAAGCAGGGCCCTGGAGCAAGGGAGTTACTCCAGAACCCACTGGGCAAAGTGGGAAATTGAGGCCACAGAGGAATGAGCAGCAGAGCTGCGCCCCAAGGACAAGGGAGGTGGGGCCATCACAGCTTGACCCCTGCAGAACCCCAGCTCCTTGAAACCAACCAGCCCCTCATGAAGGACTCACCATGGCACCTCCTGCTCCTCCTTGTCACCTGGGGAACAGAAAGCATTGGTGTGCCTCTCGGGCCAGCAGGTCCTCAAGGCACTGCAGAGAGGAAGGTGTGGCCTGAAGGCCAAGGGCAGTAGCAGGGCCAAGGGTACAATAGAGGCCAGGAACCTGGCTGGATTATTTCCTTCACGCCAAGCAACCTCTCTGGGCAGACAGGAGCATGGGTGGATGGGGTTCCAAGGTAGGAGAGCCAAGGGCAAGTGCCACTCCTGGTCCTGGGGATGGCGTGAGAGAGACTAAGGGGGCCGGGAGTGGGGCCCACCTCGCTGAATGGCCTCCTGCAGTTTCTCATGCTTGGCCTGCAGCTTGGCAAGGATGCTCCGTCCACTCAGGTACTCCTGGAGCTTCTAGGAAGCCCCCAAAAGAGCCCTCAGTTTTAGTCCCAGCTCTGGGCCCTCCCTGTACCCCACCCCTGCCCCCCAGCCCAGCCCTCCCCACCGTGATGTAGAAGGTCTCCGTCTCCTGTTGCTGGCCCCGCCTCCGGCCAGCCTGCCGAGCACCTGGGTCGGAGCTGGTGGACTTGAGGGACTCAGTGGAGGGACTGGCCTGGAAGGAGTCAAGCATGTCCCCATCCTCCAATGCCACCACTTCTAGCAAGGCCTGCAGTGTGGCCTTCAGCGTCTTGTTTACCTGGGGAGGAGACAGGGCAGGAATAAATGGGGGACAGGCAAGGGACAAGAATCCAACTCTGGCCCAGCCAGTGTGGCTCAGTGGTTGAGCATCGACCTATGAACCAGGAGGTCACGGTTCAATTCCTGGTCAGGGCATGTGCCTGGATTGTGGGCTCGATCCATAGTGTGGGGTGTGTAGGAAGCAGTCAATCAATGATTCTCACTCATCATTGATGTTTCTATCCCTCTCTCCCTCTCCCTTCCTCTCTCTAAAATCAATTTAAAAAATATATATGTACATATTTTTTAATCCTCACCTGAGGATATTTTTCCATTGATTTTTAGAGAAAGAATGGAAGAGAGAGGGAAAGACAGAGAGAAACATTGATGTGAGAGAAACACATCAATTGGTTGCCTTCTGCACGATCCCTGACCCAGGCCGGGGAGGAGCCTGCAACTGAGGTACGTGCCCTTGATGGGAATCAAACCCGAGACCCTTCGGTCCACAGGCCGATGCTCTAGCCACTAAGCCAAACCAGCTAGGGCAATAAAGTATATATATATATATATATTTTAAATATATTTTATTGATTTTTTACAGAGAGGAAGAGAGAGGGATAGAGAGTTAGAAACATCGATGAGAGAGAAACATCGACCAGCTGCCTCCTGCACACCTCCTACTGGGGATGTGCCCGCAACCAAGGTACATGCCCTTGACCGGAATCGAACCTGGGACCTTTCAGTCCGCAGGCCGACGCTCTATCCACTGAGCCAAACCGGTTAGGGCTAAAGTATATTTTTTAAAAAAGAATCCAGCCCTAACCGGTTTGGCTCAGTGGATAGAGCGTCGGCCTGCAGACTGAAGGGTCCCAGGTTCGATTCCGGTCAAGGGCATGTACCTTGGTTGCGGGCACATCCCCAGTAGGAGGTGTGCAGGAGGCAGCTGGTCGATGTTTCTCTCTCATCGATGTTTCTAACTCTCTATCCCTCTCTCTTCCTCTCTGTAAAAAATCAATAAAATATATTTTAAAAAATAAAAAATAAATAAAAAATAAAAAATAATCCAACTCTGAAGGAAGAGGAAGGGAGGCTATGGCCATCTGGTTCCGTGTCTCCAAGTCCCTATCCCCCATGCCAGGCTGGGCCACTCATACCTCCTCTGTCTCTATGGTTTGTCGGTCCAGGCGGCTCTGGATATTCTGGGCTCTGGGCAGAATCTCGTCCCGCAGCTCCACCTCCACCTGGATCTCAGCCACCTGCAAAGGGCAGCGTCAGGGAACTGGGGCCGAGCCTGAAGACAGAGAGCTCAGACATGGGAGTGGGGCAGGGGCGGGCACTGAGGTCTGCGGGGCACGAGGGAACTGAGCACATTCCACTGCCTCATGTACAGGACCAGCAGGCCTTGACGCTTTGTACATCTGCCTCTGAACAATAGCAAGGGCGCCGCCCCAAGAGAAAGGAGCACACCCAGACTGCGCACGGATGCTCATGGCTGCACACTCATAACAGCCCAAGGGCAGCAGCAACCCAAGTGCCCAACAGGCGATGAATGGATCAGCAAGTGTGGCGCATCCACGCTAAATAGAATGTTATTCAGGCATGAAAATGAATGAAGTCCTGGCTGATCCCGGCTACAAGGTGGGTGAACCTTGAAGACATTCTATTGAGTGAAAGAAGCCAGACACAAAGGCCGTATATTCCATGAGTCTATTTACATAAAATGTCCAGAAGAAGCAACTCCATAGAGACAGAAAGGAGATTAGTGGGTGCCAGGGGCTGGGGGAGGGGAATGCAGGGTTAAGTGTCTAATGGGAACAGAGTTTTAGTTTGGGAAGAGGAAAAAGGCCTGGAGGTGGATGGTGGTTGTGGTTCATGTGCTTAATGCCACTGAACTGTACACTTTTAAAATGGTAAATCTTATGTATATTTTACCACAATGATAAAAAAATCTCCACCAAAAAAACTATTGGAAACAATAAACAAATACAGTCAAGTTGCAGGATACAAAATCAATGTGCAAAAATCCATCGCTTTTCTTGTGATGGACGCGGACAACAGGGGGTGAGGGTGAGGGCAAGACTGGAGGGATGAGGGGACAATGGGGGGATAAAGACACATTTGTAATACCTTAATCAATAAAAAAATACATAATTAAAAAAATCCATCGCCTTCCTGTATACTAACAACAAAACTTCAGAAAAAGTAATGAAGAAAAAGAAAAAAATTCCTGCCCTAGCCGGTTTGGCTCAGTGGATAGAGCGTCAGCCTGTGGACTGAAGGGTCCCGGGTTCAATTCTGGTGAAAGGCACATGCCTGGGTTGAAGGCTCATGCAGCCGATCAATGGTTCTCTCTCATCATTGATGTTTTTATTTCTCTATCCTTCTCCCTTCCTCTCTGAAATCAATGAAAATATATTTCGGAAAAAAAAAAACACAAAAAAATAACCCCCCAAAAAACAATTTCTTTTACAATTGCAACCAAAAAAATAAAATACCTAGGAAGAAACTTAACAAAGAACATGAAAGACTTATATACTGAACATTACAAAGCTTTATTAAAAGAGATCAAAAAAGATACAACAAAACAGAAAAATAATCCATGCTCATGGATTGGAAGAATCAACATAGTTAAAATGGCCATATTACCCAAAGCGATATACAGATTTAATGCAATCCCCATCAAAATCCCAATGTCATTTTTTAAAGAAATAGAATGAGAAATCATCAGATTTGTATGGAACCACAAAGGACCCGAAATAGCCAAAGCAATCCTGACAAAAAAGAATGAAGCTAGAGATATCACGCTACTTGACTTCAAATTATACTACAGAGCTTTGATAATCAAAACAGCATGGTACTGCCGAAACCGGTTTGGCTCAGTGGATAGAGCGTTGGCCTGCGGACTGGGGGGTCCCGGGTTCGATTCTGGTCAAGGGCACGTACATTGGTTGCGGGCACATCCCCAGTGGGAGGTGTGCAGGAGGCAGCTGATCGATGTTTCTCTCTCATCGATGTTTCTAACTCTCTATCCCTCTCCCTTCCTCTCTGTAAAATATCAATAAAATATATTTAAAAAAAAAAAAAAAAAACAGCACGGTACTGGCAGAGAAAAAGACACACAGACCAATGGAACAGAATAGAGAGCCCAGCTATAAAACCATGTGTATGCCCTACTGGCATGGCTCAATGGTTGAGCATTGAACTAAGAACCCAGAGGTCACGGTTTGATTCCCCATCAGGGCCCATGCCTGGGTTGTGGGCGTGGTCCCCAGTGTGGGGCATGCAGGCAGCCAATCAATGGTTCTCTCTCATCATTGGTGTTTCTGTCTCTCTCCCTCTCCCTTCCTCTCTTAAATCAATAAAAAAATAATATCTTTTTAAAACCACATGTATATGGACATAATTTTCAACAAAGAAGCCAGAAACACACAATGGAGTAAAGATAGTCTCTTCATTAAAATGGTGCTAGAAAAACTGGAAAGCCACATGCAAATGAATGAAACTGGATTACAGTTTGTCCCCGTGGTCAAAAATTAATTCAAAATGGACCAAAGACCTAACTATAAGATCCGAAACAATAAGTTACATAAAAGAAAATATAGGTAACAAACTTATGGACCTTGGTAAAAGAGAACATTTTATGAACTTGACCCCAAAGGCAAGGGAGGTAAAGGCAAAAATAAATGAATGGGATAATATCAAACTAAAAAGCTTCTGCACAGCAAAAGAAACGGACAACAAAACAAACAGGCAGCCAACCAGATGGGCGATGATATTTGCAAACAGTAGCTCCAACAAAGGTTTAGTTTCCAAAATATATAAAGGACTCATTAAACTCAACACTAAACAAACAACCCAATCAAAAAGTGGGCAGAGGACCTGAAAATACACCTCTCCCAAGAAGACATACAAACAGCCAATAGATATATGAAAAGATGTTCAACCTCAATGGCAATCAGGGAAATGTAAATCAAAACTACAATGAGATACCACCTCACACCTGTTAGTGTGGCCATCATCAACAAGACAAGCAATAACAAGTGTGGGAGAGGCTGTGGAAAAAAGGGAACCCTCATTCACTGCTGGTGGGAATGTACTAGTAGACTGGAATAACCACTATGAAAGCAGTCTGGTGATTCCTCAAAAAATTAAGAATAGAGCTACCATATGACCCAGCAATCGCTCTCCTGGGTATAGATCCAAAAAACTCGAAAATCATGTATTTGCAAAGATGTATGCACCCCTATGTTCATTGCAGCATTATTCATGGTGGCCAAGACATGGAAACAACCAAAGTGTCCTGTGATAGAGGACTGGATAAAGAAGATGTGGTACATATACACAATGGAATACTACTCAGCCATAAAAAGGATGAAATAGCGCCATTTGCAACAACATGGATGGACCTTGAGAACATTATGCTAAGTAAAATAAGTCAGTCAGAAAAAGCTAAGAACCATATGATCTCACTCATATGTGGGATATAAAACTGAAACATATGAACACAAACAGCCAGAGGGAAGGGGGTGGGAGGAGAAGAGGGTCCTAATATAAGGTGATGGGAGATTTGAATTTGGGTCATGGGCACACAGTGCAATATACAGATCTTGTAACATAGAAACCCACACATGAAACCTATACGTTCATGTTGACCAATGTCACCCCAATCAATTTAATAAATAAATATTTTTAAAAAGACTATCCAGGCCATAGGGAGCACTGAGGTTAGAAGTCCCACCCTCTCAAAAACCCACACGAATAGCAGAAAGCTAGAGATTGACTCTCGGGAAAGGATAAATCAGAGGAATGCTGGACGCAGGGACACTAGTCACAGCTGAAGGTGACGAAACTCCCTACTGATGAGAAAGAGCAAGGCAGCCGCCGCCATCTGGAGCTGGCCGGGCACTCACAGCTGGGTCTTGGTGCTGTCCCACTGAACATAAGGAATGTCAGAGAGCATCAACATCAGACAAGGCCCCTCTGTGACCATGAGGGGTGAAGACAAAGGCATGACCACCTTGTAATCATGTCTGAGCACAAAAACAAAAACACTGTCCAAGCCACGAATATAAGCAAACTTTCCTCTGTCCCAGCTCCTGAGTGACGGCTGCTTCCTCACTGAAGACAGCTTTAGCCTCCCTTCACGGCTCACACTGACTTCCAGATAAGACTTTTGTTCTTGTTGTTGTTAATCCTCACCCAAGGATATTTTTCTGTTGATTTTTTTTTTTTTTTTAGAGAGTGGAAGGGAGAGGGAGAGACACATAGAGAGAAATATCGATGTGAGAGAGACACATCAATTGGTTGCTTCCCACACATGCCCCAACTGGACCCTACAACCGAGGTACGTGCCCTTGACCGGAATCGAACCCATGACCCTTCGGTCCAGGGGCCAACACTCTATCCACTGAGCCAAACCGGCTAGCAGGGGTCCTCAAACTACAGCCCGCGGGCCACATGCGGCCCGCCAAGGACATTTATCCGGCCCGCCAGGTGCCGCTGCCTGTCCTGCTTAGCAGCCGACTCGTCCCAGGCCCACAGTGCGCATAGGAATTTGTTCATAGTTTTTTGGTTTTTTTGTAAACTATAGTCCGGCCCTCCAACAGTCTGAGGGACAGTGAACTGGCCCCCTGTTTAAAAAGTTTGAGGACCGCTGGGCTAGGGCTAGATAAGACTTATTAAGATACACACTCAGAGTTACCCCTGCTTCCTATCAGCATCCAAGCCAGAGTCAAGCCTCTCTCCCAACTCCCCTCCCCCCATTCTAGCCCAAGTCCTAGAGTTTTTCCTAGCACCCTCTTACTGAGATGCACCTCCTGGGTTCCCCAAGGTGTGGGTCTCCCTCGGAGCATTGATGTGAGTCCCCGCCCAGCCACCCTGTGGGGAAAGGCACTGCTGATCAGCTGTGCTCACACACATCACATTTTTAAAAATTGATTTCAGCCCTGACCGGTTTGGCTCAGTGGATAGAGCGTCGGCCTGCGGACTGAAGGGTCCCGGGTTCAATTCCGGTCAAGGGTATGTACCTGGGTTGCAGGCACATCCCCAGTGGGAGGTGTGCAGGAGGCAGCTGATCGATGTTTCTCTCTCATCGATGTTTCTAACTATCTATCCTCTCCCTTCCCTCTCTGTAAGAAATCAATAAAATATATTTTTTTTAAAATTGATTTCAGAGAGGAAAGGAGAGGGAGAGAGAGATAAAACATTAATAATGAGAGAGAATCATAGATTGGCTGCCTCCTTCACAGCCCCCACACTGGGGATGGAGCCCGCAACCCCAGTGCGGGGGCTGTGAAGGAGGCAGCCAATCTATGGGGATGGAGCCCGCAACCTGGGCATGTGCCCTGACTGGGAATCGAACCGTGACCTCCTGGTTCATAGGTCGATGCTCAACCACTGAGCCACGGAGGCTGGGCCACATCATGTATTTAATTCCCCTCTCTGTGCCTCCTCTTAAATATGAACTGATGGCCAAGTCAGCCATTTCAGGGAAACTCTTAAATGGAAGACAGATCAAAACAAATTTTTAAAAATACTGGAAGAAAATGCAAGAAACAGAGAAAATTGTCCAGCAAACAAAAATAAACATTGCAGAAAGATTTGAGAAGACATTGTATTCATGAAACAAGAACAAAGGATTATTTTAGACAGAAATTTGTAAAACAAAACAGAACTCTTATAAACAAAAGTATGAAAGTACACTTTAAAAAAAATTCAACAAGGGGTTGGAAGAGGTCGTTGAAGAAATCTCTCAGAAAGCAGAATTAAAAGGCATAGAGATGTGGAAATAGAAAGCATAGATAAGGAAATTAGAGAATTAACCCATGAGGTACAACATTTAATTACAGGAAGTCTCAGTCTCATTTTATTTTATTTTTCAATTACAGTTGACAGTCAATATTATTTTTATGTTAGTTTCAGGCATGCAGGAGGCAGCCGATCAATGATTCTCTATCATCACTGATGGTTCTGTCTCTCTCTCCCCCTCCCGTCCTCGCTCTGAAATCAATAAAAATATATTTTGGCCCTAACCGGTTTGGCTCAGTGGATAGAGCGTCGGCCTGCGGACTGAAAGGTCCCAGGTTCGATTCCGGTCAAGGGAATGTACCTTGGTTGCGGGCACATCCCCAGTAGGGGGTGTGCAGGAGGCAGCTGATCGATGTTTCTCTCTCATTGATGTTTCTAACTCTCTATCCCTCTCCCTTCCTCTCTGTAAAAAACCAATAAAATATATTTAAAATATATATATATATTTTTAAAAGTAAAAATAAGAGCGAGCGCACAGATTGCCTGGCACAATGGACAGGACGAGAGGACTATTACAGGGATATGGTGGGGCTGAGCCCTGATCATCCATGGAAGGAAGTCAGCGGGGCCTATGGAAAGTTGAAAAGCAACTAGCAGCCGCTGCATGATCTGAACATGCAGACGGAAGGTCCAGAAGCAGCAGCTAGAAGACGGGGAAGTGGCTATTTTGGGGGAGTAGAAATCAAGAACAGAAAGGGTGAGGTCGAGAATGGCTGTATGCCACTGGAAGCCTGGAGTACCCTTTGACTTTTTCAACCATTATTTTGGTCAAAAGACACATAACATAACTGAAAGCTCCATGTAATGCCAGTCCATGAGCAATGCACATTAGGATAAACTGGTAAAGGAAAAAATAGTGCAGAGACAAGTAAAAAGATGCCTAGTGCCCGGCTGGCATGGCTCAGTGGTTGAATGTTGGCCTATGAACCAGGAGGTTACGGTCTGATTGCAGGTCAGGGCACATGGCTGGGTTGTGGGCTCCAGCCCCAGTGTGGGGTGTGCAGGAGACAGCTGATCAATGATTCTCATCATTGATGTTTCTCTCTCTCTCTTCCTCTCCCTTCCTCTCTGAAATCAATTATATATATAAAGATGCCTAGCCCTAGTTGGTTTGGCTCAGTGGATAGACCGCCCGCCTGCGGACTGAAGGGTTCCAGGTTCAATTCCCAGTCAGAACACATGCCTGGGTTTCGGGCTCAATCCCCAGTGTGGAGGGCATACAGGAGGCAGACGATCAAGATTCTCTCTCATTAACGGTGCTCTCTCTCCCTTTCCCTTCCTCTCTGAAATCAATAAAAACATATTTAAAAAAACAACAATGCCTAGTTATATTTTACTGCTTGTATGGTTTATTTCCTTCCAAGTCTATTATGATATGTCTAAAACATACAGAACAATTGGAAGAAGACTATATGGACAGCCATAAGCCCACCTGTTGTCAACACTGGTGATATTTTTACTGTGTTTGCCTTTGGGGTAGGTGGGTGTTCATTAGCTGGATGAACTGCAATGACCCGCAGAAATTTGTTTGCTTCAAATGCAAGCGTGAAGACCTCATTTGCCTCAAGGCCATTGAATGAGGGTCCAAGAAATGAGCTACATTCAAGAGTTTCTACCCCTTAGCAAAGTGAAATTCATTGACTTACCTGAAGGGCAGAGAACGCAAAGCCCTTGGTGTCAATGCTGGGGGCATTAAGGGGCAGGGGCGGTGACCCTCACCTCATCCCCCTCGTGGGGCTGGTAGTCAAAACGCTGCGGGGGGCAGAAGGCGACTGAGTGCACCTCCAGCACCTTGGCCTTGTCCCCTGGAGGATCTAGGGCCTCCACCGCCTCCTCCAGGCTGCCCAGGCCCTGCATCTGGGAGGCTTGGGTGCGGCTCTCGGCAGCCGTGTAACTCCGGAGCACCTGCCCCAGGGCCAAGTGGAACCCTGTGTCACAGCACTGGGGAGAAAGCAAGGACATGGCTCGGGCGGGCCCCAGGGCACTGGGCACTAGCTCCCCCACCTGTCCACCTCGCACTCACGTCCATGAGGTCCAAGACGTCATACAAGTAGTAGTTGCTGACTGCGGCGTTGACACTGGCCAGGCTGAGCAGGTACTCGTTGCGCGCCTTTGTGCACTTTAGTCTGTGCTCCAAGAACTTGGCCTGACGCTGCTCAGGACCACGCAAGTACACCAGGGTTATCTACCCAGCCAGCCCCCACACTCTTTCCCCCTCCCTACCCTCTCCACGTGGACAGCTACACCTGAAGTCCCACAGGCTCCTCAACAGCATGGTCAGAAGCCCCGACGTGCTCACCCACCCCTCCCAGCTGTGCACAAACCCTGCAGTCTCGGGCTGGCAACCCCAGCTCCACCTCAGCTCTTCCCAGCTTGGCGCCTCTACATTCTGGTATTCCTGCCACCCTCAACCTCTCCATCCTCTCTTCAAATGCTCCTTATCCCTGCACATCACCCCAGCACCCACTCTCAGTGTCTCCTCGCGCCTCTGAAACCTCACAGCACTGCAGGAGGCAGGGAGGGTGGTGGAAAGGCCCCCAGGCTTGGAAGCACCAGAGTTCTCTTTGCCCCTGATGAGCTGGGGGGCAGACAGCTAGGAGCAGGGGGGAGATAGTCGCCATCCTCCTGACCTCTCTATGTTCCACCCCAGCATGAGGAGCCCTCCAGAGCCAGAAGGGCTGACTAGGCCCAGCCCAGCCCTCCTCTTACAGCCCTGCCAGAGGTCTGTGGCTCTCCCCTCTGCAGCTCTGCCTTCCCCCTCTATGTGCCACCTTCTAGCAGGCCCCGGTCAGGGCCAGGGCTCGAAGGGACAAAGGCCAGGAGTCATAGCCTTCAAACTGACCCATGGCCTCCAGGCCCACCTTTTCTACCAGCCGTGATCCCTTCTTGACAGAGGTCTTGCGCAGGGGCCCTGCCTCAGTGGTGGTGTTGGCCGTGGCAGGAGCAGCACTGCGGCCAGCCCGCTTCTCCTCCTGCCGCTCAGCTTCCCGGAGCTTGGCCTCAGCATTCATGCTCTCCGTGTGGTACACCTGGTATGTCTTCTTGGCCTGTAGCGGGGCCCAAGGCCAGGCAGCCCTGCTGAAGGCCAAGGCCACAGCCAGCCCTCCCCGTCCTCCTCCCAACCCAACAGGGACTCAGACCTCAGAGTAAGGCAATCCCATATGAGCACCTAGCCCACCCAGCCTGGGCCCAGAGCAGGGAGAAAGGGCCTTGCTTGCGGTCCTTGAAACGCAGGGCTCTCCTGGGCCCCCATCCTCCTCCTTGGGCCTGGCGGAGGGGAGATGTAATAGGAGAGCCTCCCTCTGATTGGCATCCTCACCGTCTGAAGCTCAGACACCACCTCCAGGAGCTCTTCCTGCAGCTGCTGCTCCAGATCCTTACTCTGGGGAGAAGGGGAAACGTGACAGAATCACTGCCCCAGCGCGGGACCCACCACTGTCCTGGGATGGTCACTGCACCTCAGCGTGGCACTCAAGGTTCTCTCCAGGCCTGACACCCATTTGGTCCCTTAGCCCTCCCAGCCCTGATGCCTCTGGATTGTGTACCGACAGGCTGCCCTTGATAGATCCTGAGGCCATTCACACCTCCTAGACCCAGGGTCAGGGCCTTACCTTCTTTTTTAAAACAATATATTTGTATTGATTCCAGAGAGGAAGGGAGAGGGAGAGAGCGAGAGAAACATCAATGATGAGAGAGAATCATTGATCTACTGGCTCCTGCACACCCCACACTGGGATCGAGCCTGCAACCCAGGCATGTGCCCTGACCGGGAATCGATCTGTGACCTCCTGGTTCATAGGTTGACACTCAACCACTGAGCCACACCGGCCAGGCAGGGCCTTACCTTCTTTTCTTTTTTAATTAATTAATTAATTAATTAATTAATATATTTTTATTGATTTCAGAGAGGAAGGGAGAGGGAGAGAGAGATAGAAACATCAATGATGAGAGAGAATCATAGATCGGCTGCCTCCCACTGGGGATCGAGCCCACAACCTGGGCATGTGCCCTTGACCAGAATCAAACCCGGGACCCTTCATCCGAAGGCAGATGCTCTATCCTCTAAGCCAGTGGTCGGCAAACTCATTAGTCAACAGAGCCAAATATCAACAGTACAACGATTGAAATTTCTTTTGAGAGCCAAATTTTTTAAACTTAAACTTCTTCTAACGCCACTTCTTCAAAATAGACTCACCCAGGCCGTGGTATTTTGTGGAAGAGCCACACTCAAGGGCCCCAAAGAGCCGCATGTGGCTCGCGAGCCGCGGTTTGCCGACCACTGCACTAAGCCAAACCAGCCAGGGCATGGGCCTTACCTTCTTGACTATACGCCCCACATCCTCCGCAATGTGACTCAGGCGCTGGACCAGTGGCCCGGCCAGCACCTCACTGAGGGCCGCACTGTCCCGGCTCTGCTGCCGTGTCTGCTGCAGCAACACGGCCCAGCAGTGCAAGGACGACAGGAGGGTCGGCTCCTTCCTGGGGACAGAGGGGCACTCAGACTGGGAGCAGGGCTTGAGCCCGGCCGCGGCCATTCTGCCAACCAGGACCTACCGGAAGCTTTGGTACTCGCGGCTGCTGCCCCCCAGGCGGCCTCCTCGGTTGGAGAAGCGCTCGGCCAGCTTGTCCAGGCCCCGGGAGTACTCTAGCTCCACCTCGGCCCTGCGCCGCATGAACTCGGACAGCTCCTGCAGCAGCTCCCGCCGCAGCTCCCCCTGCAGCTCCAGGCAGCGCAATTGCTCGCTCAGCTGTGAGCGCATCTCTGTGGGGAAACCATGGCTCAGGCCTGGGCAGCAGGCTGTCCTGTCTGCCTGTCTGCCCTGAGGGTGACGGCTGGGGCAGGAGGGGAAGAAGGAGGCCCCCAGGGAGAAGAAGTTCCAGGTTCAGACGTCCAGCTGGGCTCAGATCAGTCCTGAAGAGAGGGACCTCTGGGCCGAGGCTAAAGGGAACCAGCCAGGCCCAACTGGTTGAAGAGGAACAGGAAGGCTATTTCAGGGAGAGGGGAGAGCCATGCAAAGGCCCAGGGGTGAAGAGGGAGCATGGCAGATCCAGGAGCCAGATGTGATGGTGAGAACACAGAGCTGCCCTAACCCCATCTTGCCCTGTCCCAGCCAGGCGCCATTCACTTAGGCTTCCCATAACTCCCCGGTTTCTGGAAAGCCCCCGAATTGCTTCCCCTGCCACTTCCTGCCCTTTAGGTGCCCAGGACCCCAAGCAGAGCAGCCTCCCTACAAAAGCAGACACACGGGGCTGCACAGCGGCTGTGGCGCTCTGCCAAATCCGCAGTGAACTTGTGGCCACAGCAGCCTCATGGCGAAGGCCAGCGGCCGGGGGTTGCTGGTCAGAGCTGACAAGTGAAGGGAGTGAGGAAGCTGGCCTGTCTTCTGTCCCCGGTTCCCACTCCTGATCACCCACCCCAGGGCACCCCCAGTCCCACCTCCCAGCAGATAGAGCCACACCCGGGGCCCCCACTCTGCTGGCTTTTGACACCTTATCACAGGCTTGATTGAGCAACGCTGCTTTCCCCACACAGACCTACAGCCAAGAACCGCCTGAATGATGAGCTGAAGCAATGGCTGAAAACATTTGTGCCACCCACTTGGGTGCCCAGGTGGGAACTGGGGCTCCTGGGTAAATAAGTCACTGTCCTGGCTTCTGGCAAGCAGGTCACCCACTTACTAATCTCTGTCTATGTGCCTCGGGAGGGACATTAACTGCTTTCTTCATTTCGCAGAAAGTTGACTACGTACCCAGTTTGCGCCAGGCGCGTTCTGGATGCAGAGAGGGTTGACCGAGCGCCTGCCCTCATGGAGCTGAGATGGGAATGGGGGACAGACAGCTAGTGAACAGATCAGAGCAGAGGCCCTGGAAGGGTTCTTTTAGAGGAGGGTGGTCAGGAGCTGTGGGGACAACTGGGGGAAGAATGTTCGGGCAGAGGGAACAGTGAAGGTGGTTGGAGCCAGTGTGGCTAGTCAGCGGTGCCAGGGGAAGTGAGGGAGTCTGAGAGGCCAGTGAGGGCGGGGAGCCTAGGCCAGGGGACTCCTGGCTGAGGCCAAGGGAGACGGCAGCCACAGCCCCCTTGGGCTGCCATGGGGAGCCCATGAGGAGGTCAAATGCCAGAGGGAAGCGCCCAGCCCAGTTGGCCGCTACTGCACCAGTCCAGGCAAAAGACAATAAGGGCTCAGTCCAGGGAGCCAACCTGAGAAGATTGGTGAAGTGGCAGGACCGGGGTGGCTGAGAGGACTCCACTGTGAACAGCTCGATCCTGGTACCATTTGGATTTCTGTGCCGCCAGTGACCTCCCAGGGGTGTGGCGTGTGGAGCAGCCTCAGTGGGTTCTGCCTGCTGGGCACCCCCATCTCCGACTCTGATCCCCCTTTGGTGAACATCCCTTCCTATTCTCAGCCCTGGGTCCCTCTCCCTGACTCCAGGTGCCCCATATGTGGCTGCATGCATAACCAGTCCCTCGACACCTCCGTCCCCCTCCACCATTGGCTCAGTGATGGGTGCAGGGGCCACAGTCTGCACACTTTCACTAAAATTACTGAAAAGGTGCCCAGCCAGCGTGGCTCCGAGGTTGTGTCAACCCATGAACCAGGAAGTCCCAGTTCGATTCCCGGTCAGGGCACATGCCCAGGTTGCAGGCTCGATCCCCAGTATGGGGTGTGCAGGAGGCAGCCAATCAATGATTCTCTCTCATCATCGATGGTTCTATCTCTCTCTCCCTCTCCCTCTCCCTTCCTGTCTGAAATCAATAAAAAATATAATCAAAAATAAATAAAATAAAATTAGTGAAAAGGTGCTTTTTTTCCACCGAGGGGTCAAGCTGGGTAAATGGAAGCCTGAAGAAGGCAGAGGTAGGGGGTGAGGGGGAACTTCCTGACAGTGAAACCAATGCAGACCAAGGCAGAGGCAAGCACGACAGGGTCTTTCTATCATCTGAGGCCGGGCTCCAGTGGCTGACTCTCAGCTCCGCAGGCCAGGTGGAGCATCTTCATTGATTCGGGGTAACATTTTGTAAATAAAAGTAAATTTCATTTCATTGCAAGAAATGTCTGAGACCTCAAAGCTCACCTCACCTTCCTCTGGCATCTGCCCCGCCTTCCCAGAGCAACAGCTCCCTGGGGACAATGACAGTGCTGAATGGACCAGCCTGCCACACTGTTTCATTTATTCTTCAGGGCAGCCTTGTCTGGATCAAGATCCAGACATGGGCACTGGCTGGTGTCAAGCAGGAGACTTGGGAATTAGCGCTCTCTAAGCACCAAGAGCTGGTGCCTGGCCCCAGCCTCTAGGCCAGGGGTGGGCAAACTTTTTGACTCGAGGGCCACAATGGGTTCTTAAACTGGACCGGAGGGCCGGAACAAAAGCATGGATGGAGTGTTTGTGTGAACTAATATAAATTCAAAGTAAAGGAGCGGAGGGGAGAGCAAGAAGAGCCGGATCTGGCCCGCGGGCCGTAGTTTGCCCACGGCTGCTCTAGGCAGTGTCTCTGTCCACCTCTCAGATCTCAGCTCAGATGCATGCATTAGAGAACCCTTCCCTGACTTCTCCCCAAACTAGGACTGGTCTTCCCACCCCCTTTCTAGACATCCGGGCTTTCCCTTTATAGTGGTCAGCATCATAATTAAAACTGTGTGATGTCGCCCAGCCGGTGTGGCTCAATGGCTGAGTATCAACCTATGAACCCGGTCAGGGCATATGCCGGGTTTGCAGGCTTGATCCCCAGTGTGGGGCGTGCAGGAGGCAACTGATCAAAGATTCTCTCTCATCATTGATGTTTCTCTCTCTCTCTTCCTCTCCCTTCCTCTCTGAAATAAAAATGTTATTTTAAAATAAAAATAACTGTGTGATGCCTTGTTTACTAGATGTCTCTGAGCTGTAAGGACGGAAGCGACTGGTTCTCTTTTACTCAGCGAAAGAGACAGAATAGATGCATAGAAAACATCTGTCATAAGGAAGGATGGAATCCACTGTGCTTGGGCCCCACCAGCACTTCCTGTGAGCAAGGCCTAAGTCTCACTTCTGCTGACAAGCAAAGCAGAAGAGAAGATGGCCTCCCGACCACGACTCTGCTGACCTGTCAGAATTTAGGGTATCAAGACAGTGATCCTGTTTTCTAGCCTGGTAGGAAGTTTCTTTTGTCGGTGGTGGGGGTAGGGGGCAGGGAACAGAAGCTAAAATCATCGGAGGGCCAGAGCAGATAAGGAACATCTGAAAGACAGCCTCACTCAAACTCCCAATTTTTCCGTGTGAATTAACTGACCCATATTTGCTGACTGAAGAGTTTCCAAAGTCCTTCAGCCCACCTCGTGGCATTTTGAGGAAGCAGGATGAGAAGCATTCTCTTCATCTTTGAAATGATGAAGGTGAGGCTTGGCGAGCTGGCTCACCCTCACCATTGCCTCACGCTGGCTCCGGGTGGAAGGCCGCCTCTCTAAGGTGGGGAGGACTCGGGCATATTTTAGTATAAATTGCTTGCATTGATAATTATGTTGCAACCTGCATCTCTGTGTTGCAAGAAACTTCAGGGGTCATTTCATTTGACCTGCTAGGAGCTGTAGTGCTGTGTGACTGCGTGCAAGTCACTGCTCCTCTGAGCTTCAGTTTCTTCCATCGGTAAACAGAGCGATGGAGAATGATATATGGGGGTCGCACAACTGAAGACACTGAGAAATTTTAGGACCCCAAACTGCTGGTGCTTTTGGATGCTACCTCTTCCCTTTGCAGGAGTCACCACACCCTAAATAAAACCACTAAATAAAACCACAGAAGTTGTCGACTAAGAATTTGCAAAGCTGATTTGCATGTAATTTGCACAGCGTGTTTATCAGCGCCCAAAGAGGTCTACTCTTCAGAAGGCTGCGAGGCTGGCCCTGACGAATCTCTCAGGCCAAGATTCACTGTTCCCGCTTGACCCAGAGAGAGTGGCCCTAGCTCTGAGCCACCTCTGTGCCCAAGGGAGGGCAAAGGGGCTGGGCGACAGGGACTGAAGTGGTTTAAGGACAAAGCCATCACTAATACATCCACCTAGGCACCTGTACTTCCTTACTGGGCCCCCCTCAGCAAAGTCAAAGTGTTCGATTTCATTGTGGCTAGAATGCCACTTTCTGGGGGGTCATCTTGGTGCACCCAGAGGCCCCATTCTCTTCTCAGGCTCCTTGGGTGAAATGCAGGGAGAACTCAAGAGGGCAGAGACCAAAGAAAAGGAGTGATGGAGGAGGGAAAGGGGGATGGAAGGAGTGATGGTCAAGGGCTCAGGCTCCCTCCTTCAACACCCCCTGAGGTCACTGGGGGAGGATACCGGGCCCTGGGCCAGCAGCAGGACTTTTAGGGCTCCCCAACAGCCTTAGGTCCCCTCAGGGAACCGGACCGGAAGAGCCCAGCGCCCTCTCACCTTTTATTTGCGTCTCATACTCGGCCTGCAGCCCCCGCTCCCGGCGCAGCTTCCCGTGCGCGGCCATGGCAGCAGGGCAGCAGCGCCGTCGAGCCCTGCAGCTACTACACAGGGTTCCTGGGGCTCGGCAACCAGCACCCTGCACCAGCCCCGCCCAGCTCCGCCCCCAACGCAGCCCTGGGGCGGGGCGACCCAGGCCTGGCAATGCCCTCGAAGGATGCCTGTAGGGGTCCCACTGAGCTGGGGCCTTGCCTTCCTTCCCACTGGGCACTAGGCCACACCTGGGCTGCCTTGTGCCCAGAGCTCTCCTGCCAAGCAGCCAGGGCCAGTGTGAGAGCCCCAAAGTGCCCAGCAAGCTGGCACCCTCTGGCTGCTGACCTGCCACCTCTAGAAGGCTGCCTGGCCACCACTGCCACACAGCACGGCCAATTGGCTCTCAATGCTAGTAGCTGCTCCAGGCCCTGGACTTCCTTGAGTCACCAGCTTCCCCCAGAACCTCAGGATATGAGATGGAGCCCACCCTTCCCATGTCACAGCCCTGAGGGATAAGTGCAAGGAGCCTGGAGAACCGGGTGGAACATTCCCAGGGTGGGCTGGGAAGGAAGGTCAGCACCAGAGAATAGAACTTCAGCCGTTGTTCCCTCCAGCCCCCCTCTGAGGGGTACAGCAGTGCTCAGCTAAGGTTCCCCTTTTGCTCCACCCCATAGGGAGGAACAAGCCTTGTTTCCCCATAGGTGGTTACCACTTCCTGCTGCCGGAAGAGACTCTGTCTCCTTTCCCCTGCAGCTTGCACCTGTCCTGTCCTAGGCCTAGGGGTGAGGGTATAGCCTTCCTCCTGCCCCTCAGAGCAAGCCTGGGGGCCAGCCTGGGGGTCCCTATTATCCAGGTGTACTGTAGTTTCCCTGCACCCCTCTCTACCAACTCCAAGCCGTAGGGCAACAGCTTTCCTCCAGTAAACTGGGAAGGCAAGAGCAGGTGGCATGTGACAAGCCAGACTATACCACTGTCTTCAGTTGGGTGGGAGGGAAATCCCTGGGGTATAGATGGTGGGAGAGGAGTGAGGCTTGTGCTCAGGGAGGCTGGTCTGTAGGCACTAGTGCGAGGGGTCCAGGCCTTTGTGTGCAGGGATGTCAAAGTCAGGCTCTGTACACGTGTGAGCACATGTGACCTAGACCTGCAGCTCTTTGGGAGGGCGGGCAGGGGTGCAGGTACTTCCTGCCTTTCAACTATAAGCAATTCTCTTACCCAGAGGGGGAAAACATACCTCCTCAGCTTGCTGCCCTCGCCCAAGTACCAAGGGCCTTCTCTAGGATGCTATGTGTCAATGGGGGCTGGGGCTGGGAGGCCTGGGAGCTGGCCAGATCCCAGCAGGCCCAGGACCTGGGCCTCCAGCAGGTGGTCTCAGCTGTACCAACTGTTGGAATCCTTCAGCAAGACAGGTGAGGGAGCCTCCTACCCCCTCCTGCAGCAAGCAAGGGTGCCCCCACCCCTGAAACTGCTCATGTGTCAGGAACCCATGCTCATCAGCAAACCCCAACACACCTTTCCTCCTTTTCTCCATCCGAGCCCTGAGTGATCCCTAAAAGCCCCTCACCCATCCAACAGAGCCTGGCACAGGGCTCAAGCCTCAGGAAGCTGCTGGTGAACTCACCTCAGCCTCTACTTTCAAATGCTCTCCTCAGTCCTTTTCTGACTCCAGAAATGCTGACACGTTGCCCCATCCAGCCACTGCTTTAAGACCTCAAGTAATTAGCCCTGGCTTTTAGGACACTTGTTCGGCATTTAAGGCCTTAACTAGCCTCAGTTCTATTGTTCCCAGAGAATTCAAAATCCCATTATCCCCCATTAGGCAAGGACCAGATCTGCGGGACCTTGCTAAACCTGTTAATGAGTGGAGTGCACACTTAGTCCTGAGGGGTGACCACAGGGCTGACGTGGTCAGATCTGCTGCATGGCTGACAGACCAGAGGGGAGATGAGATAAAAGGGGAGGCTGTTACAGGCAGTCCACATCAGAGCAAGAATTGGGCCGTGAGGACCATCCTATTTCCCTACAGATCAGCTCTCCAGAAGTTTAACAATGCGGAGCTGCAATGTTATGCACCTCAGTATATAGGTTGGCGGGGGGGGGGGGGGGGGGGGAGAGGGGGATTAGGGGTAGGGAGGGGGAGGTGGAACTTCCCCGAAGCGTATCGCAGCCACACGGCGAGAGGGTAAGGGAGCCAGCTTTCCCTCCATCAGCCTTAAAGCCACAGCTCCGTTCATAGGAATGGAAGCGGCCGCTCCCAGAGGAAGGTGCTGCAGAGGCGGGGGAAGTGCTGGGCCCCAAGGGCCATTCGGGCCTGTGGCTTCCCCTCCTTCCCCCTCCCTCCCCCCCGCAGTTCCCACCTCCGCCCAGGAAACTCAACCGCCTGGGGGCGGCCGAGCGTCAAAGGCCCGCAAGGAACAGGGCACCGAGGGCAAAGGGTGTGCTAGGTCCATGTGGGCTGGGCAGAGGGAGGAAGGCGGGCGCCGCGCAAGCCTCCTCCGGCTCCCTCCCACCAGTGTTGGGGTGC
Source organism: Plecotus auritus (assembly GCF_963455305.1). NCBI lineage: Eukaryota > Metazoa > Chordata > Mammalia > Chiroptera > Vespertilionidae > Plecotus > Plecotus auritus. The sequence goes on from NC_137784.1 coordinate 132,234,943, forward strand.
GGCCTAGGCAGCGCCCGTGGACGCTAGCCTCCTGTCGGACCAGTCAGAGCCTGGGAACGAAGCCCGCCGCGGCTAGCAAACCAGAAGGGACTGACGCCAGACGCGGAGGGCGGAGCGAGTAGCGGAGCCACTCAGAACAAAGCGCCTGAGCCGGCGAGCAAGCGGCCGCGCGCAGACGCAACCCTCAGACCTTACCCCCGCCCCCTAGCTTCAGCTTCCTCGGCTGCCTGTTGACCACGTGCCAGGCGCCAGCCAATGAGAAGCGAGCTCCAGCCCCGTGGCGAAAAATTCAGCCAGGCGGGGGGAATAGCGTGCCATCTGCAGTAGCAGGGACATAAGGTAGTGACAGCTCAGGAGTGCTGAGCTTCCCTGGGAGGTGGGCAGCCCAAACAGCCTGCTCTGCGTCTAGGAGCAGCAAGTGATGGCGCTGCAGCCAGAAGAAAGGGCACAGGAACAAATCTGGGGATTATAGTGAAGCTGTGAAATGACATGCATTTGTCAAAATCCAAAGGGAAATGTAAACCCTGGACTATAGTTAATAATGTATCAATATTGGCTCATCAATTGTAACAAATGCAACACCATACTAAATGTTAATAGGGGAAACTGAGGGGGTAGATGGGGTGTGTGGAAACTCCACACTATCTGCTCAGTTCTGTAAACCTAAAACTACTAAAAATAAAGTCTATTAATTATTTTCAAATTAAGGCTTAGGTTAGGAAGTAGATTCAAGGGGCATTATGGTGGTCAAACACACAGGACCCACTGACCTTTTGGATGCAGGAGGCGGAGGAATTAAAAACAGTTGCCAGAACTTCAGCAACTGGGTAGCTGGTTGGGCCATTATCCAGATAGGCCATCAGTGGATAAGCCCAATGAGCAGTTGGACTTAGACATCTAAAGCCCAGCAGTGAAAAGCAGGGCTCAGAAGGCAGAACATCTGTCCCCAAGTTGGGGGTGGCTCCCATAACTCCAGGGTCTCCCTCCCTAGAGCCCAAAGATGCTGAAAGCCATCAGACTTGGGAGCTCCACCTCTTAACCCACACCAAGCTACTCGGGTTTTCCAGGATGCGCTGTGCCAAAGAGTCGTGAGGTCCAGCCCCACAGGGACACAGAGGGGCCTGAGAGAGGCAACCCCCCACAAACGCGCACACTCGCACACACAAACCCCCCCCTGGGTGAAGTTTATTGTGAAGCCTCAGGTGAGGAAGGGAGGGGCAGGCCAGGGCAGGGAGAGGAGGCTCTAGGAAGCTGAGTCGGAGGCCTCTGAGCTGTCCTTGACGTCGGTGCTCTCTGTGGTCTCGCTGACCTCGCTGAGGTCCTTGCTGTCACCACCGCTGTCCTCAGCAGCCAGGCCCTTCTCCTCACGACCCGGCTCTCCGGAGCTGGGCAGTGAGTTGCCCTTGCCCTCCGCCTTGTTCTCGATGGCGCCCAGCACTGTGTGCCTGCCCTTTTCCTTCAGCTCCAGGTGCCGCCTCAGCTGCCGCCAGGAGCCCAGGGAGAAGCAGGAGGAAGATGACAGGGCCTAAGTCTCCAGACCATATAGGCCCTCTCTGGCTGCCCAAGGGAGCCTGTGTCTGTCACTTGCTGGGGGCAGAGGGTAAAATGAGAGGCAGCAGGGCCAGGGTAGGAAACACAGGACTGCATTGGGTTGAATCCTGGCTCTGCTCTCTCTGGGGCTGTCTCCCCTCCTGGAAAGGAAGTATGCTCATGCCTCCCTCATTTGGGCTGCTGTAGGACTTGACTTTCTCCTCAGCCTTGTTTTGTCTGACCGCTGAGCCTTGGGGCAGGCCATGGCTGTTCCCAGGCCCCCACTGCTATCCTGGAGCCCTCATTCTCAGGGCATCCAGGGGCCTCCCTCCCTTGTCTCTCACATCACGCCTCAGAGTGGCACAAGCTTCTTCCTGAGAATGGAATCTTGGGGCCTCCTTCAAAGCCCTGACAAGGCCCAGCTCCCTACCTGACAGCTGGGGAAACTGAGGTGACGAGCACCATGACTCCCAGCAACGTAGCCACAATGGCTAGTGCCTGATCTGTCTTGTCTCTAGCCCATCACAGGCCTCCTACTGTCTCAGGGCCCCTGGGAGCTTCACCTTCCCTCCAGCAGGGGCTCCCCTACTTACCTTGCTCTTCTTTATCTGTGGGGACTGTGGCCCTGGCCCCCCTAGACTTACCTCATCGGCCATCTGGGTGAGATCCCGCTTCATGGCATACGCATCTTCCCCATCTGCATAGTATTTGGGTTCCACTTCACTGATCCTGTGGGCAGGGGTTGGAGAGAAGGACAACCCGAGAATCGGGGTCAAATTCTCCTCAGCCTTCTGGCATCAGATGCTAGTGGGGCAAGATGTCATTTCCACCCAAAGGACCCTTTTGTAGACAAGCCCCATTTCCAACACACCCTTCCCTCTGCTCTGTCAAGCAGTAAGTAGTACCCAGCGCCTTTATCCCTCTCCGCACTCCCCGGGTCCTGCCATGGTCCTGCATATCCTAACCTGGCTACCAAGATCTTTCTGTGGTTTCTTGCGAGCTGAAGCCCTGAATTTAGCCATCCTCTTCCCTCCCTGCCCTGCTCCCTGTCACTTACTGAGAATGCACTGTCGGTCCCTATGCCTAGCAATTGGAACGGGGAGGGGGGTGCTGCACCCTCTGTTCCTGCCAGGCACTGCCAGGCGTGGCCCTGGCCCGAGCAGAGCAGGGGCTGAGCTTCCACTGGAGGTGTGCCTTCAGGCTTGGGCATCTGCCACTGAAAGGGGGCCTGGACTCGATGGCCTAGAAAGTGCCTGCCCTACCTAAGTCACTGCTCAGTGGGAAGGTTGATCAGAGGTACCAGCATCTGGGTCAAAGATTGCTCCTCAGATTTTATCACCGTGGGGAGGACAGGAGACCCACAGGTGCACCTCTGCCCTTCACATCTGTCACATCCACCCAGGCCCTGACGCCCCCACCCAGAATTGTGCGTGCCTCCCTGCACAGCCTCACATGGGAACTCTAGACCAGCGTGTTCCATAGGTGGCCACCAGACACGTGGCCCCTTGAGACATGCTGCCAGTGTAAAACACACCGGAATCTGAAGACTTAGCAAAAGAAAAGAGGATGTAAAGTAACTCAATAATTTCTTATATTGCTTACCTGTTCAAATGAGAAGAATATGGATTTATTGGGCTAAAGTGTATTATTAAAGTGAAGGAAAAAAAAGATTGTTCCTCAAATGCCCTTCACAACATTCCCTTCTCATCCCCCACCAAACTGAGGCTGAGTCCTGTCTCAGGGGGTTCCTCCATGGACAACCCACCCAGCTTCACTTTCAAGTAGCTTTTGCCATCATGTATTGGGTGCATCAATTCCCTGCCAGGCTCTCTCTGTCCTGTGCCGGGCACACAGAGACTGCAATGTACCTGAGTGGACCCACCCTCGTCCACCAGGCTGCCCAGGGTTCTAGATCAGCGGTCGCCAACCTTTCGGACCTCAGGGACCACCAGTGGTCCGCAGACCACTGGTTAGCGGCTGCTACAATCCCTCTGCTCCCCATGCTGACAGCACATCCTACCTGGACGTGCTTAAGCTTCTGTAGCAGCAACATTCTCCTTTCTTCTGGTCCCACTTGAATGCTTTTAGGTACCTGGCCACTTTGAGTTCTATTCCTAGGCTTCTGCTCATGTCCTGAGCCCTCATATATACTCCCAAGAAGCCCATGTGCTCTTCACCACACTGCCCATCATCTGCTCTCAGCCACCATCAAGCAATCGCTCCTCCACCCAGCAAGACACACCACACATCCTCCTGCATCACACAATCCTTGAGCAGATGGCAGCAGGCAAGTGCCATCACCATTGAGAATGGAGGAGGCACCCTGGAAATGAGTGTGGAGTCCAGGACCTGTTCCCCATCTCAGCTGCCCCTGCCCCCCAGCCCGGAAGACAGCTCAGTCCATCTCAGCAATCTGGATGAGCCAGCCAGACCTGGGACCACCCCACTCCATTAGAAAAATCTAGATCTACTTACTGAAAGTTGAGGGTGTTGGAATAGAGGTGCAGGGCGGCCCGGTTACTGCAGGGGAATAAGGCACTGCTGAGCTGCACAGACTCGGCCAGGCAGGGACAGCACGTCCAGGTCCTGCCCCTTTTCCTAGTGCCCCCTCCCCACTAATCCCACTTCCCAGATCTTCTCCAAAAGCCAGGGCACCCCACGACCCACATCAACACAGTATCTTCTCCCCACTCCTCCCTTCCCTCGTCCCCGGCTTCCACCTCTTCCTGACATGCAGGGAGACGTATTTGGCATTGAAGTTCTCGATCATGGCTCGGGAGGCCTGGTCCATCAGCTTCTGAGCCAGGCCAAGGCGCCGGTGGGAACGCTTCACAGCCTGGAGGAAGAAGGGTAGGAGCTTGAGGGCTGCCCCAACTAACCCCTACTTCCACCCCCATCAAAGCCTGCGTGGGCCCTACGCACCAGTGAAGTGATATGTCCGTGAGGCACATCATCTGGGTCCTCTTCCCTATATCAGGAAGAAAGGAGAGAGGTTAGCAAGGAGCCTTGTGAAGATGCAGCCACCCCCACCACCCGGCACATGCGCATGGCAGGAGCATATGCCGGGAGGTGGCCCCAGATCTGGGGTGGCGAGAGAGCTGGGACTCTCAAACCCCTCACAGCAGCCAAAAGACATGTGTAGTGTCAATGGAGTACAATGGAATATTGTTCAGTGATAAAAAGAAATGCGCTAGCAAGCCAGGAAAAGACACGGAGGAACCTTAAATGCACATTACTGAGAGAAGCCAATCTAAAAAGGCTACCTCGCCCTAACCAGTTTGGCTTAGTGGATAGAGCATCGGCCTGGGGACTCAAGGGTCCCAGGTTCGATTCTGGTCAAGGGCATGTACCATGGTTGTGGGCACATACCCAGTAGGGAGTGTGCAGGAGGCAGCTGACAGATGTTTCTCTCTCATAGATGTTTCTAACTCTCTATCCCTCTCCCTTCCTCTCTGTAAAAAATCAGTAAAATATATTTAAAATAAAAATAAAAAGGCTACCTCGTTTCTGATTGCAGCTAAATGACATTCTGGAGAAAGGCAAATCAAAACTATAATGAGATACCACCTCACACCTGTTAGAGTGGCCATTATCAACAAGACAAGCAATAACAAGTGTGGGAGAGGTTGTAGAAAAAAGGGAACCCTCATTCACTGCTAGTGGGAAGGTAGACTGGTACAACCACTATGGAAAGCAATCTGGCAATTCCTCAAAAATTTAAGAATAGGGGACCCTTTTTCCCCTCCCTACGTGGGAGTACATTCTGTGGGACTCTTTCCCTCTCCCCATGGGGGAGTCTGTACTTGTTCTTCAATAAATCTCCACCTTTGCTATAAAAAAAAAATTTAAGAATAGAGCTACCATATGACCCAGCAATTCCACTCCTGGGTATATACCGGAAAAACTCTGACCCTAAACGTAACCCGGCTGGTGTGGCTCAGTGGTTGAGCGTGGACCTATAAACCAGGAGGTCACAGTTCGATTCCCGTCAAGGCACATACCCAGGTTGCAGGCTCGATCCCCAGTAGGGGGCGTGCAAGAGGCAGCCGGTCAATGATTCTCTCTCATCATTGATGTTTCTATCTCTCTCCCTCTCCCTTCCTCTCTGAAATCAATAAAAATACGATGAAAAATTTTAACTGAAAGCTGAACTTTAAAAAAAGTCTATAAATTAATTTTAAAAAACAACCCAGGCAGCATCCACCAGACACGTGCAGTGCTGGTGCCCCCACCCCTGTGGAAGATCCATGCCCCATCCCCCAGCTCCCACACCAGGCTTCTCTCCCTCCTTGGTAACTCACATTTTTGCCAGGACATACCCCACAATCTTCCCATTCTCATCCTCAGCGATGTAAGAGAGCTGGGTGACAGGGAGGAGAAAGAAGTCAGAAAACAACTTCCTGTCAGAGGTGAGGAGCCCTTAGCAGCCACCTGGTCCCATAGCCCGCTGTGTGCATGACAGGCAGAAGTCCCTCCAGTGGTGAGTTCAGTAACAGCTCCTGACCTCCAGGCCAAGTGCCTTGGTTTCCCCATACCACACTGTGCCCTGTCATAGGCAGGGAGAGCACAGACACAGGTGGGAATCCTGCCCCTCCTTTGGCCCAGTCCTTAAGCTCCCCACCTCAGCTGAGAGCACCCACTCCTCCCAAATTACGCCTGGTGTCCCCAGTCCCCAAATCCAGCTGCCCACCTGGGGCCAGGAGAGGCCATGGTAGAAGTAGTACTTCATTTGGTAGTTCTCTGGCAGGCACAGCAGGTTGCAGTGCTGCATGTTCATCAGGTCCTCTGGCTGAGGGAGGAGGGCATGGGAATGCAGTCAGGCCAGGTACTGCGGTGACTAAGCAGGCCTGGGTCCTGTCAAAGCCCGTTCGCTGTCTGTCTATTCACCGACACACACACACCCGACCCCTGACCCCCGCAGGGCTGGGCGGGCCTGTCTTTACACAGGTCTGGCCCACAGCCACTGTGCAAAAAGCGTCTGTTCCTGGAATGAACGTGGGTGCAAGGGGAGCTCCCAGACACCATCCAACTGAGTCCCGACATCCCGCAAAGACGGGGTTTGCAGCCCCGACCCCCTCTCCGGGTAGATCCGGCCCCCTCTTGGTGTAGGTCCAGCCCCACGGGCACGATGGCCTTCACCAGCCCCGCGCAGGACAGTCGGCCCGGGACTCTAGGCCCCTCGAGAGCATGCGCACGCGGTCACCCAGCCCGCACCCACGCGACGCAGACAGTCTTCCGCCCCGGACCCTCACCCTTGCATTGCGGATGTTCATGACGGCGACGAGGATGGCGGCTCCCAGCGGATCGTGAACGCGCAGTCAGCTGCTGCTGGCCGGACCCGGGCTGGGGCTCGGGCTGAAGCGGGGGCCAGGTTCGGGCTCGCGGGGGCGGCGGCGGAAGGGGCGGTACGCGCCGGGCGGTCCACAGGCCGGAAGTGCTGCCGCCTGCACCCGCCCTCGTGACCGCTCGGCCAATGCGCGAGGCGGGCAGGGGGCCGGGGCGGGACTGTCGGTGGGTGGGGCGGGGGTAGGCAAATACGCCAGGCAGTCGGGACCGTGGGCTGGCGAGTCACTGTCTGGGTGAGCAGGTGTCCTCTGGCCACCGCGGCAGCTGCCCCTCCCTCGACCCCACAGACACACACACTCGCGGGCAGTGGAACAGGCTCAGCTTTATTTTGCGGTTCCGTGGGCGGGATCGGCAGGTGGGGACCCGGCCCCTGGAAAGGGATCAGGGCGTGGACAGGGACAGGGACAGGGGCTCAGCGGCTCAGCAGAGCGTCCAGCATCTCTTCGCACATAGCTAGGCACCGCGGCACGTGGAAACAGCCTGCGGGAAGGGCGGGATGGCGAGTTGGGAGGGCCGGGGTCAACCAAATTCCCAGAGCTCCCGAGACCCCACCCTGTCTTCCGCTCACCTTTGAAAGGACCTCCCTTGATGGTGAGGGCAACTGTCCCATCTCGGTTTAGGTAGCCAAACCACTCCCCATGCTCAGGATCGCGAAACTGGAATAACAATGACACAGTGGCAACCAGCACCTACAGGAGCTGTCCACATGAGACAGGCCTGGGGAAGGGCTTCTCACTGCCTCACTGCACTGCGACCAGGGTCAGAGCTCCGGTTGACCCTGGGTAACGTGGCTCCAGGATCAGTGCTCAGCGTAGTGGTCAAAGATAAAAGCGAGGGGCTTTCCCTTTTCCCCTTCCTGAGAGGGGGCGGGGAGGATGAAAGTCTGCAGTTGGATAACCCACTGAGGGAAAGGGCCACAGGTTGTTAGATGAAACACTGGGAGATGAACAAGAACCCTGCATGGGGATGACAGGAACACTCTATATCTTTTTCAAATATGGCGCCATCTCTATCTCTTAAAAATATATTCCTTAAATGTAACTTCAGACAGTTTAAACTGGTGGCCTCTAACACATGTTCTTTTTTTTTTTAAATATATTTTATTGATTTTTTTACAGAGAGGAAGGGAGAGGAATAGACAATTAGAAACATCCATGAGAGAGAAACATCAATCAGCTGCCTCCTGCACACCCCCTACTGGGGATGTACCTGCAACCAAGGTACATGCCCTTGACTGGAATCGAACCTGGGACCCTTTAGCCCGCAGTCTGACGTTCTATCCACTGAGCCAAACCGATCAGGGCTAACACATGTTCTTTATGAGTGCATTCAATATTAAGATATAGCCTTGCCCCTAGCCAGTGTACCTCGGTTGGGTGTCATCCCTTGCATGGAAGGGGTGCCAATTCAATTCCCAGTGAGGACGCATGCCAGGGTTACAGGCCCCATCACAGTAGGGGCTGTGCAGAAGGCAGCCAATTGATGTTTTGCTCGCACATCGATGTTTCTCTCTCCCTTCCTCTCTCTTTAAAAAATCAAAAAAATATATTTTTTAAAGACATAGCCTTGAGTCTCATGACTCCCTGGTTTGAAAATAGTGATGAGCTTGTGCTATACTTGAGATGCCTCTCTAAGTACAGTGTAACATGAACATATTTGGGGTTTCTATTGGTGACAAAGTCAGGCGCTGCTACTGTGGTCACTGCCTCCATTCATAATGGGAGTAAATGCTGGATTTCAGTTAGTGCTTAGTAAAAATAAAGATGTAATTTTCCCTCTGGTTTTGAAGCCCACGGACCCCAGAATAAGACCCCCTGCTGATTCTTGTCTCCTTTGCTGGGCCTTCCTATTCCCTCCTCTCCTGCACTTTTATTTTTTTAAAAAATATATTTTATTGATATTTTACAGAGAGGAAGGGAGAGGGATAGAGAGCTAGAAACATTGATGAGAGAGAAACATCCATCAGCTGCCTCCTGCACACCTCCCGCTGGGGATGTGCCCGCAACCAAGGTACATGCCCTTGACCGGAATCGAACCCGGGACCATTCAGTCCGCAGGCCGATGCTCTATCCACTGAGCCAAACCGGTTTCAGCCTCTCCTGTACTTTTAAAAGCTTACTGTCTCCTAGCTTCCAGTATCATCTACAGTATATTCTTATGACACCCAAACAGTCATGGCCCAGACTTCCCCAATTAACTAGACTATGATCATCTGTCCACTGCATATTCCACACCCCAGACCAGGCCCCCAACCTCACTGGCCAGGATGACAGCTACAGCCTCCTGGCTCCGTGCCCCAGAGCCTCTTCCTAAAGCCCCAGGACCCAGTAAAGCCTAAATCAGACAAGCTAACAATTCTGTACAGACCACCCCCACCACCATTATTCCTTCCCACAGCCCCTGACCTTGCTTTATTTTCCATAGCTCCCATCGCCATCTGGGTTTGCCTGTTCACTTGTTTATAGTCTGTCTGTCCCCCCCACCCCACTAAAACATGAGCTCCAGGGGAGCAGGGACTGCTTCGTTGACTAAACTGAGGGCACTGGGGGACCTCCAGGAACTCTCAGATCAGCTGAGGGATCACATTCAATGAAGGAGAGAGTAGGGGGTGCGGGATGAGCCACCCTATCCCTGCCCAGCCTCCTCCCACTGCCCAGGAAAGCCTGGCCCTGGCCTGCCCAGGGAAGAATGACTGCCCACTGTATCTCCCACACCCTTGCCAAGCCCATCGAGGACTGTGGACCAGGAAGCAGCACTTACCTGGCGGAAGGTGTACTCAGCCACCTGGTAGAAGAGGTGCAGTAAGGTAGGGTCCCCACTGTCGCTGTAGCCCATAAGTAAGGCAATCATGGCTTCACTGTGCGGCCACCAGAGCTTCATGGCCCACTCCAGCTGAGAGCAGAGCAGAGGTAGCATCTGAGAGCCCTGCGTCCCACCACCCACCACCTGTCTCAGCAGGAAAGTCACCCCCATCTTTCAGGTCCTGGCTCAGACTCCCTCTGGCCCAAGCACTTGGAGCTTAGTCACAGGATGGACATCTCTGGGGTTTGAAAAGCTCCCCAGAATAGGACTAGCTTCTTGAGCCAGTGCACCCCAAAGGCAGGGGTGGGTCAGGCTACTCTTTAACCTTGAAATTGAAACCATGTCTGTCTTGTCAGTCTGTCTAAAGCCCCTCAGACACTCAACCACCCTCTGCAGATCTCAGCAGGATCAAGACACAGAGGAAACAGACATAGGGAGCAAATCTGTTCCCCCTGTTGACACCTTAAAATCACCTAGACAGTCCCGCCAGCATGGCTCAGTGATTGAGCATTGACCTATGAACTGGGAAGTCACGGTTCAATTCCCGGTCAGGGCACATGCCAGGGTTGTGGGCCCGATCTCCAGTGGGGGGCATGCAGGAGGCAGCTGATCAATGATTCTCTCTCATCATTGATGTTTCTATATCTCTCTCCCCCTCCTTCCTTTATGAAATCAATCCTATATAATAAAAGGCTAATATGCAAATTGACCAAATGGCGGAACAACTGGTTGCTATGATGCACACTGACCACCAGGGGGCAGACGCTCAATGCAGGAGCTGCCCCCTGGTGGTCAGTGCGCTCCCACAGGGGAGTGCAGCTCAGCCAGAAACTGGGCTCAGGGCTGGTGAGCCCCGTGGCAGTGGCAGGAGCCTCTCCCACCTCCGTGGCAGCGCTAAGGATGTCCGACTGACGGCTTAGCCTAAGCCGTCAGTCGCATCCCCCTGAGGACTTCCAGACTGCGAGACGGCACAGGCTGGGCTGAGGGATGCCCCCCCCCCCAATGAGTGCATGAATTTCGTGCACTGGGCCTCTAGTACAAATATATTTTAAAAAGTTGAAAACTTTTACTAAAATCACCCAGAGAGCCTTTCAAAGATGAAGGGGACAAGTGTCTCTGCATTGGCATTGTCTGTGCTCCCTAGTAGCCTCCCTATGCACATAAGGTTGAGGACCACTGGTGTCACACTGGGCAAGTTCACTGCTGAGCCCTGAATCCCCTCTATGAAATAGGTGATGGCAGCAGCTATGAACCACGCAGGACAGAAAGCTTGGAACAGGTTAGCATCATGTGGCCCTGGGCGCATTCCCACCTGGGTAGGGCAGAGGCCATCCACATCCTGAAAGTACAAGAGGCCTCCGTGGTCAGGGTCCCATCCAGAGCGGAAAGGTAACAATAGGAACTTGTCAATAATGTGGGCTCGAAGTTCAGGGTCACCTTTCCGGGTGGCATGACGGAGCAGGAACCATCCAGCTTCTAGTGCGTGGCCTGGTGAAGGATCAGGGTAAGGTAGGCAGTGGATTCTCCCCTAGGCAGGGAGGCTCAAGCCCCTACGCTGACCACTGTGCCTTCCTTCCTCCCTAACAATGGGAGCTGCTCTGAGCTCCCTGGCCCACCCAACAGTCTCACCCCAGACTACCTCTCCTGCTGATACCCCAGCCTGGGAGGCCTGTCACCCCTTCTTTGCCTGGTCCTTGGTTGGTGGAGGGTAGAAGAAGGAAGGCAGTCCCCATGCTGAATCCCAGGGACCAAGGCTGGTCACTTCCCTTCTCCTGGATGGCACCCAGCCCACTCTGCTCCTCACCTGCATTCTGGTGTCTCCCCAGGCAACCGGGGAGTTCCTTGCCATCCTCTGACACATTCTCCAGCACAGCCTGCCCATCCCTCTGCCAGGGGAAGAGAAGGGAATTCTGTCTTCAGCTCCTACCATCCAACCAGAAAGACCCTCCTTCCCTTCATAATCTGCAAGCTTGGGCAAGCCTGGCTCAGAGGGGCGTTTGAGGAGGGGCCAATTCATTCCCAGGAGCCCAGATACCTTGTAACCCTTGCTTTAGGCCTGCCCTACCCCCTCCAAGAAGGAAAAGGTGAAACATTAAAGAGGACTGAGAATGGATGGGCTGGGCTGCCTACAGAGCGTGGAAGGACTTGGGTCTGGCTGGTTTCCTGCTTGCTGATGTGTCCCAGGCTCTGGCACCCTCCCTCCCTCTTGCCCTTGGCCCCACCCAGCTCCCTGGGTTCTCCACATTTCCAAGGGTCCTAGGCCAAGCCTCCCTCCCTATCATTTTTTTGTTTTGTTTTTTTAATCCTCACCCAATGAAACTTTTTCCATTGATTTTTAGAGTGGAAGGGAGGGGGAGACAGAGAAACATCGATAAGACACATCTATTGATTGCCTTCCACACAAGCCCTGACCTGATCAGTAGCCTGCAATCGAGGTACTTGCCCTTGACCAAATCGAACCCAGGACCCTTCAGTCCACGGACTGATGCTCTATCCCAGTGGTCGGCAAACTCATTAGTCAACAGAGCGAGCCGCAGTTTGCAGACCACTGCTCTATCCACTGAGCCAAACCGGCTAGGGCAAGCTTCCCTATCTTGAAGGGGACCATCAGGGCCCAGGTCAGGGTGGGTGTGTGCGGAGGAAGAGCCCAGAGGAGTGGGAGGTGCCCTGCCCCCCAGCGCCCAGGCCCCATCTGGCTGCTGGCATCAGCCTCCTGCCCCCACCTGGATGTGCTGCAGAATCCTCTGGGCGCACCAGTCATCCAGCTCCGCGTACTTGCTTGCCATCTCCTTGTCCGCCTCCCCGAGCTGCTCCACCAGGTTGAGCAGCATCATGGGCACCGCCATGGACTCTGAGGCTGGGGCCCCTGGGAGCCAGGGCCGGCCCAGTCCCGATGGGTCTTTCCGCACCCAGTGTACGATCTGATCCATCATCTCCACAGCTTCACTCTGGGTGGGGGAGAGGAGTGGAGGCCCAGGCTGAGGCTGCATCCCATCCAGCCCACCCACTCACAGGACACCTTTCTCCACCAAGGGCCCACTCCGGGCCCGGCCCCCCATTGTGTGTGGGGGGCCAAGGTGGATCTGCCCTACGCTGACTCAGAGACTGGGGGTATAGGCTACTCCCAGGCAGTGAGGTTGGGTCTGAAAGCACAAGGAGCCCCAGGAGGAGGGAGAGGCCCCCTCCCAGGTGGAAGCTGGGCAAGGATTGGCCCCTTTGTGCCCAGGGCCCCTGTGAAGGTGTGGGGAGAGGGGAGGAGTTCAGAAGTGAACAAGACTTCTGGGGGGCCCTAGCCAGTTTGGCTCAGTGGATAGAGCATTGGCTTGCGGACTGAAGGGTCCCAGATTTGATTCTGGTCAGGGGCACATGCCTGGGTTGTGGGCTCCATCCCCAGTGTGGGGCATGCAGGAGGCAGCCCATCAATGGTTCTCTCTCATCATTGATGTTTCTATCTCTCTCTCCCTCTCCCTTCCTCTCTGAAATCAATTTTAAAAATTTTTTTAAAAAGACTTCTGGGGGACACCCTTAGACACACAGTGACAACATAGTGCAATAAGAGGGGTATTGCCAGCAGCCTTGGAGCCCCGGGAGCCCATAGGAAGGATTAACATGGACAGATCCAGCCTGCAGGCAGGGCCCGGGGGAAGGATTAACATTGAGAGCAGATCCAGCCTGCAGACGGGGTGGGGGGTGGGAGGGCGGAGGGCTTGAATGCAGAGTGGGAATGCACGTGGCTATGCCCAGCACAGGCCAGCCCAGCACAGGCCAGAGCACAGAGACGCTCAGGACAGCCTTCCTCCCACACACCTGGTAACGTGCTTCCCCTGTCACCCTCCACAGTTCATCCATGGCCATGATGTAGAAACACTCGCTAAA